>NW_027182848.1:1277500-1281000 GCF_041146395.1 Eulemur rufifrons
GGGTATGGGCCCGTGGGTTTCATGCAGGACACAGTGGTAGAGCCTCCTTTCACGCATGGCATGGGAGGATTGCAGGCTTTCTAAACTCTAAGAAAGCAAGAAGTCTGAGAATTAGATTTAGGGTTAGGATTATGGTTAGGGTTAAGGATGAAGTTTAGTGTTAGGGTGAGGGCTTAGGGTTAGGGATTAGGGTTAGGGTTAAAGGTTACTCTTAGGTTTAACGGTTACACTTTGGTTTCGGGTTGAGGTTTACGGTTAGGGTTAAGATGAGGGGTTAGGGTTAGGTACAGGGTTAGGGTTAAGTGTTAGGTTTAGGGTTGAAGATTAGGATTAGGGTTAGGATTAAAGGTTAGCGTGATAGTTAACGCTTAGTGTTAAGGTTAAGAGTTAGAGTTTAGGGTTAGGGTTAGGGTTAGTTTGAGGGTTAGAGTTATGTGCTATAGTTTGTGTTAGAGGTTAGGGTTAGGTTTACTGGTGACGGTTAGGGTTACGTTTAGGGGTTAGCATTAGGGTTAGGGTTAGGGTTAAGGGATAGGATTAGGGTTAAGTGTTGGGCTTAGGGTTAGGGTTTAGTGTTAGGGTTATCATTAAGGATTAGGGGTAGGGTCAGGGTTAAATGCTTGGGTGCGGGTAATGGTTAGGGTCAGGGTTAAGGTTCACGGATAGGGTTAGTGTTAAGGGTTACGGGTAGGTTTAGGGTTCAGGGTTAGAGTTACCATTAGGGCTTAAGGTTAGGATTAGGCGGTAGTTTAGATTTAGGGTTAGATCTAGGCGTTAGGGTAAGGGCTAGCGTTAGGGTTAAGAGATAGGGTTAGGTTTAATGCTTAGGATTAGTGTTAGGGTTTGGGATTAAAGTAAGTGTTAGGGGTTAGGTTTAAGGATCAAAGGTTAGGGATATTTTTAGCTGTAGTGTTAGGGTTAGGGATAAGGGATGCCATTAGCATTAAGGGTCTTCCTTACTGTAGGGTTAAGGGTTAGGCTTAGAGTTAAAGGTTCAGGTTAGGGTCAGTGTTAAGATTTAGGGTGAGGGTTAACGGTTAGGGTAAAGGTTAAGCGTTAGGGTTAGGGATTAGTGATTAGGGTTTTTGGTTAGTGTTAGGGTTAGCGGTTAGGAGTTAGTGTTTTATGAAGGGGTATGGTTAGAATTAGGACTGGGGTTAGAGTTAGGGTGATGTATAGGGGTTAGGTTTAGGGGTTAGTTTTAGGGTAAAAGGATAGGATTAGGGTTACGGGTTGGGCTTAGGTTTAGGGTTAAAGTTTACTGCTAGGGTTAGGGATAGGGTTCAGGGTTAGCTTTAGGGGTTCTGGTTAGGGTTAGGTGTTAGGTTAGTGTCAGGGTTCGGTCTAGTCGTGAGGGTAAGGTTTAGGGTTAGCTTTAAGAGCTAGGGTTAGGTTTAATGGTTAGGATTCGGATTAGGGTTAAGGGTTAGGGTAAGGCTTAGGGGTTAGGGTGAAGGGTTAGTGTCAAGGGTTAGGGTTTTTGTTAGGCATAGCGTTGGGGTTGGAAGTAAGGTTTACTGTCAGTGTTAGGGTTGTAGGTAGGGTTACGGGTGGGGTTAGCGGTTTAGAATTAGGGTTAGGGATTAGGTGTCACAGTGATGACTAGGAGATAGGGTTAGAATTATGGGATAGGGGTTGTTCTCAGGAAATGGGTTATGCATTAACGTTAGGATAAGAGGTTAAAGTTAGGCGCACGGTGAGGTTTACGTGTTAAGGGGAGAAATAGGAACAGGGTTGGGTGTTATGTTCAGGGTTAGGGTTATCTGTTAAAGGTATTGTTTATGCTTAGCGCACGGGCCCTGTCTGCATTAGGCGGGCGGGGGGAGTTTAGGGGGCTGGGATTGTACCGGGGAACCCACTCTATCATACTCTGGGTATGGGCCCGTGGGTTTCATGCAGGACACAGTGGTAGAGCCTCCTTTCACGCATGGCATCGGAGGATTGCAGGCTTTCTAAACTCTAAGAAAGCAAGAAGTCTGAGAATTAGATTTAGGGTTAGGATTATGGTTAGGGTTAAGGATGAAGTTTAGTGTTAGGGTGAGGGCTTAGGGTTAGGGATTAGGGTTAGGGTTAAAGGTTACTCTTAGGTTTAACGGTTGCACTTTGGTTTAGGGTTGAGGTTTACGGTTAGGGTTAAGATGAGGGGTTAGGGTTTGGTACAGGGTTAGGGTTAAGTGTTAGGTTTAGGGTTGAAGATTAGGATTAGGGTTAGGATTAAAGGTTAGCGTGAGAGTTAACGCTTAGTGTTAAGGTTAAGATTTAGGGTTTAGGGTTAGGGTTAGGGTTAGATTTAGGGTTAGAGTTATGTGCTATGGTTTGTGTTAGAGGTTAGGGTTAGGTTTACTGGTGACGGTTAGGGTTACGTTTAGGGGGTAGCATTAGGGTTAGGGTTAGGGTTAGGGTTAAGGGATAGGATTAGGGTTAAGTGTTGGGCTTAGGTTTATGGTGTAGTGTTAGGGTTACCATTAAGGATTAGGGGTAGGGTCAGGGTTAAATGCTTGGGTGCGGGTAATGGTTAGGGTCAGGTTTAAGGTTCACGGATAGGGTTAGTGTTAAGGGTTACGGGTAGGTTTAGGGTTCAGTGTTAGAGTTAGCATTAGGGCTTAAGTTTAGGATTAGGCGGTAGGTTAGAGTTAGGGTTAGATCTAGTCGTTAGGGTAAGGGCTAGCGTTAGGGTTAAGAGATAGGGTTAGGTTTAATGCTTAGGATTAGGGTTAGGGTTTGGGGTTAAAGTAAGTGTTAGGGGTTAGGTTTAAGGATCCAAGGTTAGGGTTATTTTTAGCTGTAGTGTTAGGGTTAGGGATAAGGGATCCCATTAGCATTAAGGGTCTTCCTTACTGTAGGGTTAAGGGTTAGTCTTAGAGTTAAAGGTTAAGGTTAGGGTCAGTGTTAAGATTTAGGGTGAGGGTTAACGCTTAAGGTAAAGGTTAAGCGTTAGGGTTAGGGATTAGTGATTAGGGATTTTGGACAGTGTTAGGGTTAGTGGTTAGGAGTTAGTGTTTTATGAAGGGGTATGGTTAGAATTAGGATTGGGGTTAGAGTTAGGGTGAGGTATAGGGGTTAGGTTTAGGGGTTAGTTTTAGGGTAAAAGGATAGGATTAGGGTTACGGGTTGGGCTTAGGTTTAGGGTTAAAGTTTACTGCTGGGGTTAGGGATAGGATTCAGGGTTAGCTTTAGGGGTTCTGGTTAGGGTTAGGTGTTAGGTTAGTGTCAGGGTTAGGTCTAGTCGTGAGGGTAAGGTTTAGGGTTAGCTTTAAGAGCTAGGGTTAGGTTTAATGGTTACGATTAGGATTAGGGTTAAGGGTTAGGGTAAGGCTTAGGGGTTAGGGTCAGGGTTAGGGTGAAGGGTTAGGGTTTTTGTTAGGCATAGCGTTGGGGTTAGAAGTAAGGGTTACTGTCAGTGTTAGGGTTGTAGTTAGGGTTACGGTTAGGGTTAGCGCATTAGAATTAGGGTTAGGGATTAGGTGTCACAGTGATGACTAGGAGATAGGGTTAGAATT
>NW_027182849.1:0-2500 GCF_041146395.1 Eulemur rufifrons
AGGGTAAGGCTTAGGGGTTAGATTGAAGGGTTAGGGTCAAGGGTTAGGGTTTTTGTTAGGCATAGCGATGGGGTTAGAAGTAAGGGTTACTGTCAGTGTTAGGGTTGTAGGTAGGGTTACGGTTAGGGTTAGCGGTTTAGAATTAGGGTTAGGGATTAGGGGTCACAGTGATGACTAGGAGATAGGGTTTAGAATTATGGGATAGGGGTTGTTCTCAGGAAATGGGTTATGCATAACGTTAGGATAAGAGGTTAAAGTTAGGCGCACGGTGAAGTTTACGTGTTAAGGGGAGAAATAGGAACAGGGTTGGGTGTTATGTTGAGGGTTAGGGTTATCTGTTAAAGGTATTGTTTATGCTTAGCGCACGGGCCCTGTCTGCATTAGGCGGGCGAGGGGAGTTTAGGGGGCTGGGATTGTACCCGGGAATCCACTCTGTCATACTCTGGGTATGGGCCCGTGGGTTTCAGGCAGGACACAGTGGGTAGAGCCTCCTTTCACGCATGGCATGGGAGGATTGCAGGCTTTCTAAACTCTAAGAAAGCAAGAAGTCTGAGAATGAGATTTAGGGTTGGATTATGGTTAGGGTTAAGGATGAAGTTTAGTGTTAGGGTGAGGGCTTAGGGTTAGGGATTAGGGTTAGGGTTAAAGATTACTCTTAGGTTTAACGGTTACACTTTGGTTTAGGGTTGAGGTTTACGGTTAGGGTTAAGATGAGGGGTTAGGGTTTGGTACAGAGTTAGGGTTAAGTGTTAGGTTTAGGGTTGAAGATTAGGATTAGGGTTAGGATTAAAGGTTAGCGTGAGAGTTAACGCTTAGGGTTAAGGTTAAGAGTTAGGGTTTGTGGTTAGGGTTAGGGTTAGGGTTAGTTTTAGGGTTATAGTTATGTGCTATGGTTTGTGTTAGAGGTTAGGGGTTAGGTTTACTGGTCATGGTTAGGGTTACCTTTAGGGGTTAGCATTAGTGTTAGGGTTAGGGTTAGGGTTAAGGGATAGGATTAGGGTTAAGTGTTGGGCTTAGGGTTAGGGTTTAGTGTTAAGGTTAGCATTAAGGATTAGGGTTAGGGTCAGGGTTAAATGCTTGGGTGCGGGTAATGGTTAGGGTCAGGGTTTAGGTTCACGGATAGGGTTAGTGTTAAGTGTTATGGGTAGGTTTAGGGTTCAGGGTTAGTGTTAGCATTAGGGCTTAAGTTTAGCATTACGTGGTAGGTTAGATTTAGGGTTAGATCTAGGCGTTAGGGTAAGGGCTAGCGTTAGGGTTAAGAGATAGGGTTAGGTTTAATGCTTAGGATTAGGGTTAGGGTTTGGGGTTAAAGTAAGTGTTAGGGGTTAGGTTTAAGGATCAAGGTTAGGGTTATTTTTAGCTGTAGTGTTAGGGTTAGGGATAAGGGATCCCATAAGCATTAAGGGTCTTCCTTACTGTAGGGTTAAGGGTTAGGCTTAGAGTTAAAGTTAAGGTTAGGGTCAGGGTTAAGATTTAGGGTGAGGGTTAACGGTTAGGGTAAAGGTTAAGCGTTAGGGTTAGGTATTAGTGATTAGGGTTTTTCGTTAGTGTTAGTGTTAGCGGTTAGGAGTTAGTGTTTTATGAAGGGGTATGGTTAGAATTAGGATTGGGGTTAGAGTTAGGGTGAGGTATAGGGGTTAGGTTTAGGGGTTAGTTTTAGGGTAAAGGATAGGATTAGGGTTTCGGGTTGGGCTTAGGTTTAGTGTTAAAGTTTACTGCTAGGGTTAGGGATAGGGTTCAGGGTTAGCTTTAGGGGTTCTGGTTAGGGTTAGGTGTTAGGTTAGTGTCAGGGTTAGGTTTAGTCGTGAGGGTAAGGTTTAGGGTTAGCTTTAAGAGCTAGGGTTAGGTTTAATGATTAGGATTATGATTAGGGTTAAGGGTTACGGTAAGGCTTAGGGGTTAGCGTGAAGGGTTAGGGTCAAGGGTTAGGGTTTTTGTTAGGCATAGCGTTGGGGTTAGAAGTAAGGGTTACTGTCAGTGTTAGGGTTGTAGGTAGGGTTACGGTTAGGGTTAGCGGTTTAGAATTAGGGTTAGGGATTAGGTGTCACAGTGATGACTAGGAGATAGGGTTAGAATTATGGGATGGGGTTGTTCTCAGGAAATGGGTAATTCATTAACGTTAGGATAAGATGTTAATGTTAGGCGCACGGTGAGGTTTACGTGTTAAGGGCAGAAATAGGAACAGAGTTGGGTGTTATGTTCAGGGTTAGGGTTATCTGTTAAAGGTATTGTTTATGCTTAGCGCACGGGCCCTGTCTGCAATAGGCGGGCGGGGGGAGTTTAGGGGGCTGGGATTGTACCCGGAACCCACTCTATCATACTCTGGGTATGGGCCCGTGGGTTTCATGCAGGACACAGTGGTAGAGCCTCCTTTCACGCATGGCATGGGAGGATTGCAGGCTTTCTAAACTCTAAGAAAGCAAGATGTCTGAGAATTAGATTTAGGGTTAGGATTCTGGTTAGGGTTAAGGATGAAGTTTAGTGTTAGGGTGAGGGCTTA
>NW_027182849.1:7500-12500 GCF_041146395.1 Eulemur rufifrons
GGGGTTAGGGTTAGGGTTAGGGGTTAGGGTTAGGGTTAGGGGTTAGGGTTAGGGTTGGGGTTGGGGTTGGGGTTAGGGGTTAGGGTTAGGCATAGGGGTTAGGGTTAGGGTTAGGGGTTAGGGTTAGGGTTAGGGTTAGGTTAGGGTTAGGGGTAAGGGATAGGATTAGGGTTAAGTGTTGGGCTTAGGGTTAGGGTTTAGTGTTAGGGTTATCATTAAGGATTAGGGGTAGGGTCAGGGTTAAATGCTTGGGTGCGGGTAATAGTTAGAGTCAGGGTTAAGGTTCACGGATAGGGTTAGTGTTAAGGGTTTTGGGTAGGTTTAGGTTTCAGGGTTAGAGTTACCATTAGGGCTTAAGGTTAGGATTAGGCGGTAGGTTATATTTAGGGTTAGATCTAGGCGTTAGGGTAAGGGTTAGCGTTAGGGTTAAGAGATAGGATTAGGTTTAATGCTTAGGATTAGGGTTAGGGTTTGGGGTTAAAGTAAGTGTTAGGGGTTAGGTTTAAGGATCCAAGGTTAGGGTTATTTTTAGCTGTAGTGTTAGGGTTAGGGATAAGGGATCCCATTAGCATTAAGGGTCTTCCTTACTGTAGGGTTAAGGGTTAGGCTTAGAGTTAAAGGTTCAGGTTAGGGTCAGTGTTAAGATTTAGGGTGAGGGTTAACGGTTAGGGTAAAGGTTAAGCGTTAGGGTTAGGGATTAATGATTAGGGTTTTTGGTTAGTGTTAGGGTTAGCGGTTAGGAGTTAGTGTTTTATGAAGGGGTATGGTTAGAATTAGGATTGGGGTTAGAGTTAGGGTGAGGTACAGGGGTTAGGTATAGGGGTTAGTTTTAGGGTAAAAGGATAGGATTAGGGTTACGGGTTGGGCTTAGGTTTAGGGTTAAAGTTTACTGCTAGGGTTAGGGATAGGGTTCAAGGTTAGCTTTAGGGGTTATTGTTAGGGTTACATGTTAGGTTAGTGTCAGGGTTAGGTCTAGTCGTGAGGGTAAAGTTTAGGGTTAGCTTTAAGAGCTAGGGTTAGGTTTAATGTTTAGGATTAGGATTAGGGTTAAGGGTTAGGGTAAGGCTTAGGGGTTAGATTGAAGGGTTAGGGTCAAGGGTTAGGGTTTTTGTTAGGCATAGCGATGGGGTTAGAAGTAAGGGTTACTGTCAGTTTTAGGGTTGTAGGTAGGGTTACGGTTAGGGTTAGCGGTTTAGAATTAGGGTTAGGGATTAGGGGTCACAGTGATGACTAGGAGATAGGGTTAGAATTATGGGATAGGGGTTGTTCTCAGGAAATGGGTTATGCATTAACGTTAGGATAAGAGGTTAAAGTTAGGCGCACGGTGAAGTTTACGTGTTAAGGGGAGAAATAGGAACAGGGTTGGGTGTTATGTTGAGGGTTAGGGTTATCTGTTAAAGGTATTGTTTATGCTTAGCGCACGGGCCCTGTCTGCATTAGGCGGGCGAGGGGAGTTTAGGGGGCTGGGATTGTACCCGGGAATCCACTCTGTCATACTCTGGGTATGGGCCCGTGGGTTTCAGGCAGGACACAGTGGTAGAGCCTCCTTTCACGCATGGCATGGGAGGATTGCAGGCTTTCTAAACTCTAAGAAAGCAAGAAGTCTGAGAATGAGATTTAGGGTTGGATTATGGTTAGGGTTAAGGATGAAGTTTAGTGTTAGGGTGAGGGCTTAGGGTTAGGGATTAGGGTTAGGGTTAAAGATTACTCTTAGGTTTAACGGTTACACTTTGGTTTAGGGTTGAGGTTTACGGTTAGGGTTAAGATGAGGGGTTAGGGTTTGGTACAGAGTTAGGGTTAAGTGTTAGGTTTAGGGTTGAAGATTAGGATTAGGGTTAGGATTAAAGGTTAGCGTGAGAGTTAACGCTTAGGGTTAAGGTTAAGAGTTAGGGTTTGTGGTTAGGGTTAGGGTTAGGGTTAGTTTTAGGGTTATAGTTATGTGCTATGGTTTGTGTTAGAGGTTAGGGTTAGGTTTACTGGTCATGGTTAGGGTTACCTTTAGGGGTTAGCATTAGTGTTAGGGTTAGGGTTAGGGTTAAGGGATAGGATTAGGGTTAAGTGTTGGGCTTAGGGTTAGGGTTTAGTGTTAAGGTTAGCATTAAGGATTAGGGTTAGGGTCAGGGTTAAATGCTTGGGTGCGGGTAATGGTTAGGGTCAGGGTTTAGGTTCACGGATAGGGTTAGTGTTAAGGGTTATGGGTAGGTTTAGGGTTCAGGGTTAGTGTTAGCATTAGGGCTTAAGTTTAGCATTACGTGGTAGGTTAGATTTAGGGTTAGATCTAGGCGTTAGGGTAAGGGCTAGCGTTAGGGTTAAGAGATAGGGTTAGGTTTAATGCTTAGGATTAGGGTTAGGGTTTGGGGTTAAAGTAAGTGTTAGGGGTTAGGTTTAAGGATCCAAGGTTAGGGTTATTTTTAGCTGTAGTGTTAGGGTTAGGGATAAGGGATCCCATAAGCATTAAGGGTCTTCCTTACTGTAGGGTTAAGGGTTAGGCTTAGAGTTAAAGGTTAAGGTTAGGGTCAGGGTTAAGATTTAGGGTGAGGGTTAACGGTTAGGGTAAAGGTTAAGCGTTAGGGTTAGGTATTAGTGATTAGGGTTTTTCGTTAGTGTTAGTGTTAGCGGTTAGGAGTTAGTGTTTTATGAAGGGGTATGGTTAGAATTAGGATTGGGGTTAGAGTTAGGGTGAGGTATAGGGGTTAGGTTTAGGGGTTAGTTTTAGGGTAAAGGATAGGATTAGGGTTTCGGGTTGGGCTTAGGTTTAGTGTTAAAGTTTACTGCTAGGGTTAGGGATAGGGTTCAGGGTTAGCTTTAGGGGTTCTGGTTAGGGTTAGGTGTTAGGTTAGTGTCAGGGTTAGGTTTAGTCGTGAGGGTAAGGTTTAGGGTTAGCTTTAAGAGCTAGGGTTAGGTTTAATGATTAGGATTATGATTAGGGTTAAGGGTTACGGTAAGGCTTAGGGGTTAGCGTGAAGGGTTAGGGTCAAGGGTTAGGGTTTTTGTTAGGCATAGCGTTGGGGTTAGAAGTAAGGGTTACTGTCAGTGTTAGGGTTGTAGGTAGGGTTACGGTTAGGGTTAGCGGTTTAGAATTAGGGTTAGGGATTAGGTGTCACAGTGATGACTAGGAGATAGGGTTAGAATTATGGGATGGGGTTGTTCTCAGGAAATGGGTAATTCATTAACGTTAGGATAAGATGTTAATGTTAGGCGCACGGTGAGGTTTACGTGTTAAGGGCAGAAATAGGAACAGAGTTGGGTGTTATGTTCAGGGTTAGGGTTATCTGTTAAAGGTATTGTTTATGCTTAGCGCACGGGCCCTGTCTGCAATAGGCGGGCGGGGGGAGTTTAGGGGGCTGGGATTGTACCCGGGAACCCACTCTATCATACTCTGGGTATGGGCCCGTGGGTTTCATGCAGGACACAGTGGTAGAGCCTCCTTTCACGCATGGCATGGGAGGATTGCAGGCTTTCTAAACTCTAAGAAAGCAAGATGTCTGAGAATTAGATTTAGGGTTAGGATTCTGGTTAGGGTTAAGGATGAAGTTTAGTGTTAGGGTGAGGGCTTAGGGTTAGTGATTAGGGTTAGGGTTAAAGATTACTCTTATTTTTAACGGTTACACTTTGGTTTAAAGTTGATGTTTACGGTTAGGGTTAAGATGAGGGGTTAGGGTTTGGTACAGGGTTAGGGTAAAGTGTTAGCTTTAGGGTTGAAGATTAGGATTAGGGTTAGGATTAAAGGTTAGCGTGAGAGTTAACGCTTAGGGTTAAGGTTAAGAGTTAGGGTTTAGGGTTAGGGTTAGAGTTAGGGTTAGTTTTAGGTGTAGAGTTATATGCTATGGTTTGTGTTAGAGGTTAGGGTTAGGTTTACTGGTCACAGTTAGGTTTAGTTTAGGGGGTAGCATTAGGGTTAGGGTTAGGGTTAAGGGATAGGATTAGGGTTAAGTGTTGGGCGTAGGGTTAGGGTTTAGTGTTAGGGTTAGCATTAAGGATTAGGGTTAGGGTCAGGGTTAAATGCTTGGGTGCGGGTAATGGTTAGGGTCAGGGTTAAGGTTCACGGATAGGGTTAGTGTTAAGGGTTACCGGTAGGTTTAGGGTTCAGGGTTAGAGTTAGCATTAGGGCTTAAGGTTAGGATTACGCGGTAGGTTAGATTCAGGGTTAGAACTAGGCGTTAGGGTAAGGGCTAGCGTTAGGGTTAAGAGATAGGGTTAGGTTTAATGCTTAGGATTAGGGTTAGGGTTTGGGGTTAAAGAAAGTGTTAGGGGTTAGGTTTAAGGATCAAAGGTTAGGGTTATTTTTACCTGTAGTGTTAGGGTTAGGGATAAGGGATCCCATTAGCATTAAGCGTCTTCCTTACTGTAGGGTTAAGGGTTAGGCTTAGAGTTAAAGGTTAAGGTTAGGGTCAGTGTTAAGATTTGGGGTGAGGGTTAACGGTTAGGGTAAAGGTTAAGCGTTAGGGTTAGGGCTTAGTGATTAGGGATTTCGGTTACTGTTAGGGTTAGCGGTTAGGAGTTAGTGTTTTATGAAGGGGTATGGTTAGAATTAGGATTGGGGTTAGAGTTAGGGTGAGGTATAGGGGTTAGGTTTAGGGTAAAAGGATAGGATTAGGGTTACGGGTTGGGCTTAGGTTTAGGGTTAAAGTTTACTGCTAGGGTTAGGGATAGGGTTCAGGGTTAGCTTTAGGGGTCTGGTTAGGATCAGGTGTTAGGTTAGTTTCTGGGTTAGGTCTAGTCGTGTGAGTAAGGTTTAGGGTTAGCTTTAAGAGCTAGGGTTAGGTTTAATGGTTAGGATTAGGATTAGGGTTAAGGGTTAGGGTAAGGCTTAGGGGTTAGGGTGAAGGGTTAGGGTCAAGGGTTAGGGTTTTTGTTAGGCATAGCGTTGGGGTTAGAAGTAAGGGTTACTGTCAGTGTTAGGGTTGTAGGTAGGGTTACGGTTAGGGTTAGCGGTTTAGAATTAGGGTTAGGGATTAGGTGTCACAGTGATGACTAGGAGATAGGGTTAGAATTATAGG
>NW_027182849.1:22500-32500 GCF_041146395.1 Eulemur rufifrons
GGTTAGGGTTAAGGGTTACTCTTAGGTTTAACGGTTACACTTTGGTTTAGGGTTGAGGTTTACGGTTAGGGTTAAGATGAGGGGTTAGGGTTTGGTATAGGGTTAGGGTTAAGTGTTAGGTTTACGGTTGAAGATTAGGATTAGGGTTAGGATTAAAGGTTAGCGTGAGAGTTAACGCTTAGGGTTAAGGTTAAGAGTTAGGGTTTAGGGTTAGGGTTAGGGTTAGGGTTAGTTTTAGGGCTAGAGTTCTGTGCTATGGTTTGTGTTAGAGGTTAGGGTTAGATTTACTGGTCACGGTTAGGGTTACGTTTAGGGGTTAGCATTAGGGTTAGGGTTAGGGTTAGGGTTAAGGGATAGGATTAGGGATAAGTGTTGGGCTTAGGGATATGGTTTAGTGTTAGGGTTAGCATTAAGGATTAGGGTTAGGGTCAGGTTTAAATGCTTGGGTCCGGGTAATGGTTAGGGTCAGCGTTAAGGTTCATGGATAGGGTTAGTGTTAAGGGTTACGGGTAGGTTTAGGGTTCAGGGTTAGTGTTAGCTTTAGGGCTTAAGGATAGGATTAGGCGGTATTTTAGATTTAGGGTTAGATCTAGGCGTTAGGGTAAGGGCTAGCGTTAGGTTTAAGAGATAACGTTAGGTTTAATGCTTAGGATTAGGGTTACGGTTTGGGCTTAAAGTAAGTGTTAGGGGTTAGGTTTAAGGATCCAAGGTTAGGGTTATTTTTAGCTGTAGTGTTAGGGTTAGGGATAAGGGATCCCATTAGCATTAAGGGTCTTCCTTCCTGTAGGGTTAAGGGTTAGGCTTAGAGTTAAAGGTTAAGGTTAGGGTCAGTGTTAAGATTTAGGGTGAGGGTTAACTGTCAGGGTAAAGGTTAAGCGTTAGGGTTAGGGATTAATAATTAGGGTTTTTGGTTAGTGTTAGGGTTAGCGGTTAGGAGTTAGTGTTTTATGAAGGGGTATGGTTAGAATTAGGATTGGAGTTAGAGTTAGGGTGAGGTATAGGGGTTAGGTTTAGGGGTTAGTTTTAGGGTAAAAGGATAGGATTAGGGTTACGGGTTGGGCTTAGGTTTAGGGTTAAAGTTTACTGCTAGGGTTAGGGATAGGGTTCAGGGTTAGCTTTAGGGGTTCTGGTTAGGGTTAGGTGTTAGGTTAGTGTCAGGGTTAGGTCTAGTCGTGAGGGTAAGGTTTAGGGTTAGCTTTAAGAGCTAGGGTTAGGTTTAATGGTTAGGATTAGGATTAGGGTTAAGGGTTAGGGTAAGGCTTAGGGGTTAGGGTGAAGGGTTAGGGTCAAGGATTAGGGTTTTTGTTAGGCATAGCGTTGGGGTTAGAAGTAAGGGTTACTGTCAGTGTTAGGGTTGTAGGTAGGGTTACGGTTAGGGTTAGCGGTTTAGAATTAGGGTTAGGGATTAGGTGTCACAGTGATGACTAGGAGATAGGGTTAGAATTATGGGATAGGGGTTGTTCTCAGGAAATGGGTTATGCATTAACGTTAGGATAAGAGGTTAAAGTTAGGCGCACGGTGAGGTTTACGTGTTAAGGGGAGAAATAGGAACAGGGTTGGGTGTTATGTTCAGGGTTAGGGTTATCTGTTAAAGGTATTGTTTATGCTTAGCGCACGGGCCCTGTCTGCATTAGGCGGGCGGGGGGAGTTTAGGGGGCTGGGATTGTACCCGGGAACCCACTCTATCATACTCTGGGTATGGGCCCGTGGGTTTCATGCAGGACACAGTGGTAGAGCCTCCTTTCACGCATGGCATGGGAGGATTGCAGGCTTTCTAAACTCTAAGAAAGCAAGAAGTCTGAGAATTAGATTTAGGGTTAGGATTATGGTTAGGGTTAAGGATGAAGTTTAGTGTTAGGGTGAGGGCTTAGGGTTAGGGAATAGGGTTAGGGTTAAAGGTTACTCTTAGGTTTAACGGTTACACTTTGGTTTAGGGTTGAGGTTTACGGTTAGGGTTAAGATGAGGGATTAGGGTTTGGTACAGGGTTAGGGTTAAGTGTTAGGTTTAGGGTTGAAGATTAGGATTAGGGTTAGGATTAAAGGTTACCATGAGAGTAAACGCTTAGTGTTAAGGTTATGAGTTAGGGGTTAGGGTTAGGGTTAGGGTTAGTTTTAGGGTTAGAGTTATGTGCTATGGTTTGTGTTAGAGGTTAGGGTTAGGTTTACTGGTCACGGTTAGGGTTACGTTTAGGGGTTAGCATTAGGGTCAGGGTTAGGGTTAGGGATAAGGGATAGGTTTAGGGTTAAGTGTTGGGCTTAGGGTTAGGGTTTAGTGTTAGGGTTAGCATTAAGGATTAGAGTTAGGGTCAGGGTTAAATGCTTGGGTGCGGGTAATGGTTAGGGTCAGAGTTTAGGTTCATGGATAGGGTTAGTGTTAAGGGTTACGGGTAGGTTTAGGGTTCAGGGTTAGTGTTAGCATTAGGGCTTAAGGTTAGGATGAGGCGGTAGGTTAGATTCAGGGTTAGATCTAGGCGTTAGGGTAAGGGCTAGCGTTAGGGTTAAGAGATAGGGTTAGGTTTAATGCTTAGGATTAGGGTTAGGGTTTGGGGTTGAAGTAAGTGTTAGGGATTAGGTTTAAGGATCCAAGGTTAGGGTTATTTTTAGCTGTAGTGTTAGGGTTAGGGATAAGGGATCCCATTAGCATTAAGGGTCTTCCTTACTGTAGGGTTTAGGGTTAGGCTTAGAGTTAAAGGTTAAGGTTAAGGTCAGGGTTAAGATTTAAGGTGAGGGTTAACGGTTTGGGTAAAGGTTAAGCGTTAGGGTTAGGGATTAGTGATTAGGGTTTTTGGTTAGTGTTAGGGTTAGCGGTTAGGAGTTAGTGTTTTATAAAGGGGTATGGTTAGAATTAGGATTGGGATGAGAGTTAGGGTGAGGTATAGGGGTTAGGTTTTGGGGTTAGTTTTAGGGTAAAAGGATAGGATTAGGGTTACCGGTTGGGCTTAGGTTTAGGGTTAAAGTTTACTGCTGGGGTTAGGGATAGGGTTCCGGGTTAGCTTTAGGGGTTCTGGTTAGGGTTAGGTGTTAGCTTAGTGTCAGGGTTAGGTCTAGTCGTGAGGGTAAGGTTTAGGGTTAGCTTTAAGAGCTAGGGTTAGGTTTAATGGTTAGGATTAGGATTAGGGTTAAGGGTTAGGGTAAGGCTTAGGGGTTAGCGTGAAGGGTTAGGGTCAAGGGTTAGGGTTTTTGTTAGGCATAGCGTTGGGGTTAGAAGTAAGGGTTACTGTCAGTGTTAGGGTTGTAGGTAGGGTTCCGGGTAGGGTTAGCGGTTTAGAATTAGGGTTAGGGATTAGGTGTCACAGTGATGACTAGGAGATAGGGTTAGAATTATGGGATAGGGGTTGTTCTCAGGAAATGGGTTATGCATTAACGTTAGGATAAGAGGTTAAAGTTAGGCGCACGGTGAGGTTTACGTGTTAAGGGGAGAAATAGGAACAGGGTTGGGTGTTATGTTCAGGGTTAGGGTTATCTGTTAAAGGTATTGTTTATGCTTAGCGCACGGGCCCTGTCTGCATTAGGCGGGCGGGGGGAGTTTAGGGGGCTGGGATTGTACCCGGGAACCCACTCTATCATACTCTGGGTATGGGCCCGTGGGTTTCATGCAGGACACAGTGGTAGAGCCTCCTTTCACGCATGGCATGGGAGGATTGCAGGCTTTCTAAACTCTAAGAAAGCAAGAAGTCTGAGAATTAGATTTAGGGTTAGGATTATGGTTAGGGTTAAGGATGAAGTTTAGTGTTAGGGTGAGGGCTTAGGGTTAGGGAATAGGATTAGGGTTAAAGGTTACTCTTAGGTTTAACGGTTACACTTTGGTGTAGGGTTGAGGTTTACGGTTAGGGTTAAGATGAGGAGTTAGGGTATGGTACAGGGTTAGGATTAAGTGTTAGGTTTAGGGTTGAATATTAGGATTAGGGTTAGGATTAAAGGTTAGCGTGAGAGTTAACGCTTAGGTTTAGGTTTAAGAGTTAGGGTTTAGGGTTCGGGTTAGGGTTAGTTTTAGGGTTAGAGTTATGTGCTATGGTTTGTGTTAGAGGTTAGGGTTAGGTTTACTGGTCACGGTTAGGGTTACTTTTAGGGGTTAGCATTAGGGTTAGGGTTAGGGTTAGGGTTAAGGGATAGGATTAGGGTTAAGTGTTGGGCTTAGGGTTAGGGTTTAGTGTTAGGGTTATCATTAAGGATTAGGGGTAGGGTCAGTGTTAAATGCTTGGGTGCGGGTAATGGTTAGGGTCAGGGTGAAGGTTCACGGATAGGGTTAGTGTTAAGGGTTACGGGTAGGTTTAGGGTTCAGGGTTAGTGTTAGCATTAGGGCTTAAGGTTAGGATTAGGCGGTAGGTTAGATTTAGGGTTAGATCTAGGCATTAGGGTAAGGGCTAGTGTTAGGGTTAAGAGATAGGGTTAGGTTTAATGCTTAGGGTTAGGGTTAGGGTTTGGGGTTAAAGTAAGTGTTAGGGGTTAGGTTTAAGGATCAAAGATTAGGCTTATTTTTAGCTGTAGTGTGAGGGTTAGGGATAAGGGATCCCATTAGCATTAAGGGTCTTCCTTACTGTAGGGATAAGGGTTAGGTTTAGAGTTAAAGGTTAAGGTTAGGGTCAGTGTTAAGATTTACCGTGAGGATTAACGGTCAGGGTAAACGTTAAGTGTTAGGGTTAGGGATTAGTGATTAGGGTTTTTGGTTAGTGTTAGGGTTAGCGGTTAGGAGTTAGTGTTTTATGAAGGGGTATGGTTAGAATTAGGATTGGGGTTAGAGTTAGGGTGAGGTATAGGGGTTAGGTTTAGGGGTTAGTTTTAGGGTAAAAGGATAGGATTAGCGTTATGGGTTGGGCTTAGGTTTAGGGTTAAAGTTTACTGCTGGGGTTAGGGATAGGGTTCAGGGTTAGCTTTAGGGGTTCTGGTTAGGGTTAGGTGTTAGGTTAGTGTCAGGGTTAGGTCTAGTCGTGAGGGTAAGGTTTAGGGTTAGCTTTAAGAGCTAGGGTTAGGTTTAATGGTTAGGATTAGGATTAGGGTTAAGGGTTAGGGTAAGGCTTAGGGGTTAGGGTGAAGGGTTAGGGTCAAGGGTTAGGGTTTTTGTTAGGCATAGCGTTGGGGTTAGAAGTAAGGGTTACTGTCAGTGTTAGGGTTGTAGGTAGGGTTACGGTTAGGGTTAGCGGTTTAGAATTAGGGTTAGGGATTAGGTGTCACAGTGATGACTAGGAGATAGGGTTAGAATTATGGGATAGGGGTTGTTCTCAGGAAATGGGTTATGCATTAACGTTAGGATAAGAGGTTAAAGTTAGGCGCACGGTGAGGTTTACGTGTTAAGGGGAGAAATAGGAACAGGGTTGGGTGTTATGTTCAGGGTTAGGGTTATCTGTTAAAGGTATTGTTTATGCTTAGCGCACGGGCCCTGTCTGCATTAGGCGGGCGGGGGGAGTTTAGGGGGCTGGGATTGTACCCGGGAACCCACTCTATCATACTCTGGGTATGGGCCCGTGGGTTTCATGCAGGACACAGTGGTAGAGCCTCCTTTCACGCATGGCATGGGAGGATTGCAGGCTTTCTAAACTCTAAGAAAGCAAGAAGTCTGAGAATTAGATTTAGGGTTAGGATTCTGGTTAGGGTTAAGGATGAAGTTTAGTGTTAGGGTGAGGGCTTAGGGTTAGGGCTTAGGGTTAGGGTTAAAGGTTACTCTTAGGTTTCACGGTTACACTTTTGTTTAGGGTTGAGGTTTACTGTTAGGGTTAAGATGAGGGGTTAGGGTTTGGTACAGGGTTAGGGTTAAGTGTTAGGTTTAGGGTTGAAGATTAGGATTAGGGTTAGGATTAAAGGTTAGCGTGAGTGTTAACGCTTAGGGTTAAGGTTAAGAGTTAGGATTTAGGGTTAGGGTTAGGGTTAGGGTTACTTTTAGGGTTAGAGTTATGTGCTATGGTTTGTGTTAGAGGTTAGGTTTAGGATTACTGGTCACGGTTAGGGTTACGTTTAGGGGGTAGCATTAGGGTTAGGGTTAGGGTTAAGGAATAGGATTAGGCTTAAGTGTTGGGCTTAGGGTTAGGGTTTAGTGTTAGGGTTATCATTAAGGATTAGTGTTAGAATCAGGGTTAAATGCTTGGGTGCGGGCAATGGTTAGGGTCAGGGTTAAGGTTCACGGATTGGGTTAGTGTTAAGGGTTACGGGTAGGTTTAGGGTTAAGGGTTAGTGTTAGCATTAGGGCTTAAGTTTAGCATTACGCGGTAGGTTAGATTTAGGGTTAGATCTAGGCGTTAGGGTAAGGGCTAGCGTTAGGGTTAAGAGATAGGGTTAGGTTTAATGCTTAGGATTAGGGTTAGGGTTTGGGGTTAAAATAAGTGTTAGGGGTTAGGTTTAAGGATCCAAGGTTAGGGTTATTTTTAGCTGTAGTGTTAGGGTTAGGGATAAGGGATCCCATTAGCATTAAGGGTCTTTCTTACTGTAGGGTTAAGTGTTAGGCTTAGAATTAAAGGTTAAGGTTAGGGTCAGTGTTAAGATTCAGGGTGAGGGTTAGCGGTTAGGGTAAAGGTTAAGCGTCAGGGTTAGGGATTAGTGATTAGGGTTTTTGGTTAGTGTTAGGGTTAGCGGTTAGGAGTTAGTGTTTTATGAAGGGGTATGGTTAGAATTAGGATTGGGGTTAGAGTTAGGGTGAGGTATAGTGGTTAGGTTTAGGGATTAGTTTTAGGGTAAAAGGATAGGATTAGGGTTACGGGTTGGGCTTAGGTTTAGGGTTAAAGTTTACTGCTAGGGTTAGGGATAGGGTTCAGGGTTAGCTTTAGGGGTTCTGGTTAGGGTTAGGTGTTAGGTTAGTGTCAGGGTTAGGTCTAGTCGTGAGGGTAAGGTTTAGGTTAGCTTTAAGAGCTAGGGTTAGGTTTAATGGTTAGGATTAGGATTAGGGTTAAGGGTTAGGGTAAGGCTTAGGGGTTAGGGTGAAGGGTTAGGGTCAAGGTTTAGGGTTTTTGTTAGGCATAGCGTTGGGTTTAGAGGTAAGGGTTACTGTCAGTGTTAGGGTTGTAGGTAGGGTTACGGTTAGGGTTAGCGGTTTAGAATTAGGGTTAGGGATTAGGTGTCACAGTGATGACTAGGAGATAGGGTTAGAATTATGCGATAGGGGTTGTTCTCAGGAAATGGGTTATGCATTAACGTTAGGATAAGAGGTTAAAGTGAGGTGCACGGTGAGGTTTACGTGTTAAGGGGAGAAATAGGAACAGGGTTGGGTGTTATGTTCAGGGTTAGGGTTATCTGTTAAAGGTATTGTTTATGCTTAGCGCACGGGCCCTGTCTGGATTAGGCGGGCGGGGGGAGTTTAGGGGGCTGGGATTGTACCCGGGAACCCACTCTATCATACTCTGGGTATGGGCCCGTGGGTTTCATGCAGGACACAGTGGTAGAGCCTCCTTTCACGCATGGCATGGGAGGATTGCAGGCTTTCTAAACTCTAAGAAAGCAAGAAGTCTGAGAATTAGATTTAGGGTTAGGATTCTGGTTAGGGTTAAGGATGAAGTTTAGTGTTAGGGTGAGGGCTTAGGGTTAGGTCTTAGGGTTAGGGTTAAAGGTTACTCTTAGGTTTAACGGTTACACTTTAATTTAGGGTTGAGGTTTACGTTTAGGCTTAAGATGAGGGGTTAGGGTTTGGTACAGGGTTAGGGTTAAGTGTTAGGTTTAGGGTTGAAGATTAGGATTAGGGTTAGGATTAAAGGTTAGCGTGAGAGTTAACGCTTAGGGTTAAGGTTAAGAGTTAGGGTTTAGGGTTAGGGTTAGGGTTAGTTTTAGGGTTAGAGTTATGTGCTATGGTTTGTGTTAGAGGTTAGGGTTAGGTTTACTGGTCATGGTTAGGGTTACCTTTAGGGGTTAGCATTAGTGTTAGGGTTAGGGTTAGGGTTAAGGGATTGGATTAGGGTTAAGTGTTGGGCTTAGGGTTAGGGTTTAGTGTTAAGGTTAGCATTAAGGATTAGGGTTAGGGTCAGGGTTAAATGCTTGGGTGCGGGTAATGGTTAGGGTCAGGGTTTAGGTTCACGGATAGGGTTAGTGTTAAGGGTTATGGGTAGGTTTAGGGTTCAGGGTTAGTGTTAGCATTAGGGCTTAAGTTTAGCATTACGTGGTAGGTTAGATTTAGGGTTAGATCTAGGCGTTAGGGTAAGGGCTAGCGTTAGGGTTAAGAGATAGGGTTATGTTTAATGCTTAGGATTAGGGTTAGGGTTTGGGGTAAAAGTAAGTGTTAGGGGTTAGGTTTAAGGATCCAAGGTTAGGGTTATTTTTAGCTGTAGTGTTAGGGTTAGGGATAAGGGATCCCATAAGCATTAAGGGTCTTCCTTACTGTAGGGTTAAGGGTTAGGCTTAGAGTTAAAGGTTAAGGTTAGGGTCAGGGTTAAGATTTAGGGTGAGGGTTAACGGTTAGGGTAAAGGTTAAGCGTTAGGGTTAGGTATTAGTGATTAGGGTTTTTCGTTAGTGTTAGTGTTAGCGGTTAGGAGTTAGTGTTTTATGAAGGGGTATGGTTAGAATTAGGATTGGGGTTAGAGTTAGGGTGAGGTATAGGGGTTAGGTTTAGGGGTTAGTTTTAGGGTAAAGGATAGGATTAGGGTTTCGGGTTGGGCTTAGGTTTAGTGTTAAAGTTTACTGCTAGGGTTAGGGATAGGGTTCAGGGTTAGCTTTAGGGGTTCTGGTTAGGGTTAGGTGTTAGGTTAGTGTCAGGGTTAGGTTTAGTCGTGAGGGTAAGGTTTAGGGTTAGCTTTAAGAGCTAGGGTTAGGTTTAATGATTAGGATTATGATTAGGGTTAAGGGTTACGGTAAGGCTTAGGGGTTAGCGTGAAGGGTTAGGGTCAAGGGTTAGGGTTTTTGTTAGGCATAGCGTTGGGGTTAGAAGTAAGGGTTACTGTCAGTGTTAGGGTTGTAGGTAGGGTTACGGTTAGGGTTAGCGGTTTAGAATTAGGGTTAGGGATTAGGTGTCACAGTGATGACTAGGAGATAGGGTTAGAATTATGGGATGGGGTTGTTCTCAGGAAATGGGTAATTCATTAACGTTAGGATAAGATGTTAATGTTAGGCGCACGGTGAGGTTTACGTGTTAAGGGCAGAAATAGGAACAGAGTTGGGTGTTATGTTCAGGGTTAGGGTTATCTGTTAAAGGTATTGTTTATGCTTAGCGCACGGGCCCTGTCTGCAATAGGCGGGCGGGGGGAGTTTAGGGGGCTGGGATTGTACCCGGGAACCCACTCTATCATACTCTGGGTATGGGCCCGTGGGTTTCATGCAGGACACAGTGGTAGAGCCTCCTTTCACGCATGGCATGGGAGGATTGCAGGCTTTCTAAACTCTAAGAAAGCAAGATGTCTGAGAATTAGATTTAGGGTTAGGATTCTGGTTAGGGTTAAGGATGAAGTTTAGTGTTAGGGTGAGGGCTTAGGGTTAGTGATTAGGGTTAGGGTTAAAGATTACTCTTATTTTTAACGGTTACACTTTGGTTTAGAGTTGATGTTTACGGTTAGGGTTAAGATGAGGGGTTAGGGTTTGGTACAGGGTTAGGGGAAAGTGTTAGCTTTAGGGTTGAAGATTAGGATTAGGGTTAGGATTAAAGGTTAGCGTGAGAGTTAACGCTTAGGGTTAAGGTTAAGAGTTAGGGTTTAGGGTTAGGGTTAGAGTTAGGGTTAGTTTTAGGTGTAGAGTTATATGCTATGGTTTGTGTTAGAGGTTAGGGTTAGGTTTACTGGTCACAGTTAGGTTTAGTTTAGGGGGTAGCATTAGGGTTAGGGTTAGGGTTAAGGGATAGGATTAGGGTTAAGTGTTGGGCGTAGGGTTAGGGTTTAGTGTTAGGGTTAGCATTAAGGATTAGGGTTAGGGTCAGGGTTAAATGCTTGGGTGCGTGTAATGGTTAGGGTCAGGGTTAAGGTTCACGGATAGGGTTAGTGTTAAGGGTTACGGGTAGGTTTAGGGTTCAGGGTTAGAGTTAGCATTAGGGCTTAAGGTTAGGATTACGCGGTAGGTTAGATTCAGGGTTAGAACTAGGCGTTAGGGTAAGGGCTAGCG
>NW_027182849.1:45000-52500 GCF_041146395.1 Eulemur rufifrons
CATTAGCATTAAGTGTGTTCCTTACTGTAGGATTAAGGTTTAGGCCTAGAGTTAAAGGTTAAGGTTAGGGTCAGTGTTGAGATTTAGAGTGAGGGTTAACAGTTAGGGTAAAGGTTAAGCGTTAGGGTTAGGGATTAGTGATTAGGGTTTTTGGTTAGTGTTAGGGTTAGCGGTTAGGAGTTAGTGTTTTATGAAGGGGTATGGTTAGAATTAGGATTGGGGTTAGATTTAGGGTTAGGTTTAGGTGTTAGGTTTAGGGGTTAGTTTTAGGGTAAAAGGATAGGATTAGGGTTACGGGTTGGGCTTAGGTTTAGGGTTAAAGTTTACTGCTAGGGTTAGGGATAGGGTTCAGGGTTAGCTTTAGGGGTTCTGGTTAGGGTTAGGTGTTAGGTTAGTGTCAGGGTTAGGTCTAGTCGTGAGGGTAAGGTTTGGGGTCAGCTTTAAGAGCTTGAGTTAGTTTTAATGGTTAGGATTAGGATTAGGGTTAAGGGTTAAGGTAAGGCTTAGGGGTTAGGGTGAAGGGTTAGGGTGAAGGGTTAGGGTTTTTGTTAGGCATAGCGTTGGGGTTAGAAGTAAGGGTTACTGTCAGTGTTAGTGTTGTAGATAGGGTTACGGTTAGGGTTAGCGGTTTAGAATTAGGGTTAGGGATTAGGTGTCACAGTGATGACTAGGAGATAGGGTTAGAATTATGGGATAGCGGTTGTACTCAGGAAATGGGTTATGCATTAACTTTAGGATAAGAGGTTAAAGTTAGGCGCACGGTGAGGTTTACGTGTTAAGGGGAGAAATAGGAACAGGGTTGGGTGTTATGTTCAGGGTTAGGGTTATCTGTTAAAGGTATTGTTTATGCTTAGCGCACGGGCCCTGTCTGCATTAGGCGGGCGGGGGGAGTTTAGGGGGCTGGGATTGTACCAGGGAACCCACTCTGTCATACTCCGGGTATGGGCCCGTGGGTTTCATGCAGGACACAGTGGTACAGCCTCCTTTCACGCATGGCATGTGAGGATTGCAGGCTTTCTAAACTCTAAGAAAGCAAGAAGTCTGAGAATGAGATTTAGGGTTGGATTATGGTTAGGGTTAAGGATGAAGTTTAGTGTTAGGGTGAGGGCTTAGGGTTAGGGAATAGGGTTAGGGTTAAAGGTTACTCTTAGGTTTAACGGTTACACTATGGTTTAGGGTTGAGGTTTACGGTTAGGGTTAAGATGAGGGGTTAGGGTTTGGTACAGGGTTAGGGTTAAGTGTTAGGTTTAGGGTTGAAGATTGGGATTAGGGTTAGGATTAAAGGTTAGCGTGAGAGTTAACGCTTAGGGTTAAGGTTAAGTGTTAGGGTTTAGGGTTAGTGTTAGGGTTAGTTTTAGGGTTAGAGTTATGTGCTATGGTTTGTGTTAGAGGTTAGGGTTAGGTTTACTGGTCAAGGTTAGGGTTACGTTTAGGGGTTAGCATTAGGGTTAGGGTTAAGGGATAGGATTAGGTTTAAGTGTTGGCCTTAGGGTTAGGGTTTAGTGTTAGGGTTATCATTAAGGATTACGGTTAGGGTCAGGGTTAAATGCTTGGGGGCGGGTAATGGTTAGGTTCAGGGTTAAGGTTCATGGATAGGGTTAGTGTTAAGGGTTACGGGTAGGTTTAGGGTTCAGGGTTAGAGTTAGCATTAGGACTTAAGTTTAGGATCAGGCGGTAGTTTCGATTTAGGGTTAGATCTAGGCGTTAGGGTAAGGGCTAGCGTTAGGGTTAAGAGATAGGGTTAGGTTTAATGCTTCGGATTAGGGTTAGGGTTTGGGGTTAAAGTAAGTGTTAGGGGTTAGGTTTAAGGATCCAAGGTTAGGGTTATTTTTAGCTGTAGTGTTAGGGTTAGGGATATGGCATCCCATTAGCATTAAGGGTCTTCCTTACTGTAGGGTTAAGGGTTAGGCTTAGAGTTAAAGGATAAGGTTAGGGTCAGTGTTAAGATTAAGGGTGAGGGTTAACGGTTAGGGTAAAGGTTAAGTGTTAGGGTTAGGGATTAGTGATTAGAGTTTTTGGTTAGTGTTAGGTTAGCGGTTAGTGTTTTATGAAGGGGTATGGTTAGAATTAGGATTGGGGTTAGAGTTAGGGTGAGGTATAGGGGTTAGGTTTAGGGGTTAGTTTTAGGGTAAAAGGATGGGATTAGGGTTAGGGGTTGGGCTTAGGTTTAGGGTTAAAGTTTACTGCTAGGGTTAGGGATAGGGTTCAGGGTTAGCTTTAGGGGTTCTGGTGAGGGTTAAGTGTTAGGTTAGTGTCAGGGTTAGGTCTAGTCGTGAGGGTAAGGTTTAGGGTTAGCTTTAAGAGCTAGGGTTAGGTTTAATGGTTAGGATTAGGATTAGGGTTAAGGATTAGGGTAAGTCTTAGGGGTTAGGGTGAAGGGTTAGGGTCAAGGGTTAGGGTTTTTGTTAGGCATAGCGTTGGGTTAGAAGTAAGGGTTACTGTCAGTGTTAGGGTTGTAGGTAGAGTTACGGTTAGGGTTAGCGGTTTGGAATTAGGGTTAGGGATTAGGTGTCACAGTGATGACTAGGAGATAGGGTTAGAATTAAGGGATAGGGGTTGTTCTCAGGAAATGGGTTATGCATTAACGTTAGGATAAGAGGTTAAAGTTAGGCGCACGGTGAAGTTTACGTGTTAAGGGGAGAAATAGGAACAGGGTTGGGTGTTATGTTCAGGGTTAGGGTTATCTGTTAAAGGTATTGTTTATGCTTAGCGCACGGGCCCTGTCTGCATTAGGCGGGCGGGGGGGAGTTTTGGGGGCTGGGATTGTACCCGGGAACCCACTCTATCATACTCTGGGTATGGGCCCGTGGGTTTCATACAGGACACAGTGGTAGAGCCTCCTTTCACGCATGGCATGGGAGGATTGCAGGCTTTCTAAACTCTAAGAAAGCAAGAAGTCTGAGAATTAGATTTAGGGATAGGATTATGGTTAGGGTTAAGGATGAAGTTTAGTGTTAGGGTGAGGGCTTAGGGTTAGGGCTTAGGGTTAGGGTTAAAGGTTACTCTTAGGTTTAACGGTTACACTTTGGTTTAGGGTTGAGGTTTACGGTTAGGGTTAAGATGAGGGGTTAGGGTTTGGTACAGGGTTAGGGTTAAGTGTAAGCTTTAGGGTTGAAGATTAGGATTAGGGTTAGGATTATAGGATAGCGTGAGAGTTAACGCTTAGGGTTAAGGTTAAGAGTTAGGGTTTAGGGTTAGGTTTAGGGTTAGGGTTAGTTTTAGGGTTAGAGTTATGTGCTATGGTTTGTGTTAGAGGTTAGGGTTAGGTTTACTGGTGACGGTTAGGGTTATGTTTAGGGGTTAGCATTAGGGTTAGGGTTAGGGTTAGGGTTAAGGGATAGGATTAGGGTTAAGTGTTGGCCTTAGGGTTAGGGTTTAGTGTTAGGGTTATCATTAAGGACTAGGGGTAGGGTCAGGGTTAAATGCCTGGGTTCGGTTAATGGTTAGGGTCAGGGTTAAGATTCACGGATAGGGTTAGTGTTAAGGGTTATGGGTAGGTTTAGGGTTCAGGGTTAGAGTTAGCATTAGGGCTTAAGGTTAGGATTAGGCGGTAGGTTCAATTTAGGGTTAGATCTAGGCGTTCGGGTAAGGGCTAGCGTTAGGGTTAAGAGATAGGGTTAGGTTTAATGCTTAGGATTAGGGTTAGGGTTTGGGGTTAAAGTAAGTGTTAGGGGTTAGGTTTAAGGATGAAAGGTTACTGTTATTTTTAGCTGTAGTGTTAGGGTTACGGAAAAGGGATCCCATTAGCATTAAGGGTCTTCCTTACTGTAGGGTTAATGGTTAGGCTTAGAGTTAAAGGTTCAGGTGAGGGTCAGTGTTAAGATTTAGGGTGAGGGTTAACGGTTAGGGTAAAGGTTAAGCGTTAGGGTTAGGGATTAGTGATTAGGGTATTTGGTTAGTGTTAGGGTTAGCGGTTAGGGGTTAGTGTTTTATGAAGGGGTATGGTTAGAATTAGGATTGGGGTTAGAGTTAGGGTGAGGTATAGGGGTTAGGTTTAGGGGTTAGTTTTAGGGTAAAAGGATAGTATTAGGGTTACGGGTTGGGCTTAGGTTTAGGGTTAAAGTTTACTGCTAGGGTTAGGGATAGGGTTCAGGGTTAGCTTTAGGGGTTCTGGTTAGGGTTAGGTGTTAGGTTAGTGTCAGGGTTAGGTCTAGTCGTGAGGGTAAGGTTTAGGGTTAGCTTTAAGAGCTAGGGTTAGGTTTAATGGTTAGGATTAAGATTAGGGTTAAGGGTTAGGGTAAGGCTTAGGGGTTAGGGTGAAGGGTCAGGATCAACGGTTAGGGTTTTTGTTAGGCATAGCGTTGGGGTTAGAAGTAAGGGTTACTGTCAGTGTTAGGGTTGTAGGTAGTGTTACGGTTAGAGTTAGCGGTTTAGAATTAGGGTTAGGGATTAGGTGTCACAGTGATGACTAGGAGATAGGGTTAGAATTATGGGATAGCGGTTGTTCTCAGGAAATGGGTTATGCGTTAACGTTAGGATAAGAGGTGAAAGTTAGGCGCACGGGGAGGTTTACGTGTTAAGGGGAGAAATAGGAACAGGGTTGGGTGTTATGTTCAGGGTTAGGGTTATCTGTTAAAGGTATTGTTTATGCTTAGCGCACGGGCCCTGTCTGCATTAGGCGGGCGGGGGGAGTTTAGGGGGCTGGGATTGTACCCGGGAACCCACTCTATCATACTCTGGGTATGGGCCCGTGGGATTCATGCAGGACACAGTGGTAGAGCCTCCTTTCACCCATGGCATGGGAGGATGGCAGGCTTTCTAAACTCTAAGAAAGCAAGAAGTGTGAGAATGAGATTTAGGGTTGGATTATGGTTAGGGTTAAGGATGAAGTTTAGTGTTAGGGTGAGGGCTTAGGCTTAGGTATTAGGGTTAGGGTTAAGGGTACTCTTAGATTTCACGGTTACACTTTGGTTTAGGGTTCAGGTTTACGATTAGGGTTAAGATGAGGGGTTAGGTTATGGTACAGGGTTAGGGTTAAGTGTTAGGTTTAGGGTTGAAGATTAGGATTAGGTTTAGGATTAAAGGTTAGCGTGAGAGTTAACGCTTAGGGTTAAGGTTAAGAGTTAGGGTTTAGGCTTAGGGTTAGGGATAGGGTTAGTTTCAGTTAGTTTAGTGCTATGGTTTGTGTTAGAGGTTAGGGTTAGGTTTACTGGTCACGGTTAGGGTTACGTTTAGGGGTTAGCATTAGGGTTAGGGTTAAGGGATAGGATTAGGGATAAGTGTTGGGCTTAGGGTTAGGGTTTAGTGTTAGGGTTATCATTAAGGATTAGGGGTAGGGTCAGGGTTAAATGCTTTGGTGCGGGTAATGTTTAGGGTCAGGGTTAAGGTTCACGGATAGGGTTAGTGTTAAGGGTTCCGGGTAGGTTTAGGGTTCAGGGTTAGATTTAGCATTTGGGCTTAAGGTTAGGATTAGGCGGTAGGTTAGATTTAGGGTTAGATCTAGGCGTTAGGGTAAGGACTAGAGTTAGGGTTAAGTGATAGGGTTAGGTTTAATGCTTAGGATTAGGGTTAGGGTTTGGGGTTAAAGTAAGTGTTAGGGGTTAGGTTTAAGGATCAAAGGTTAGGGTTATTTTTAGCTGTAGGGTTAGGGTTAGGGATAAGGGATCCCATTAGCATTAAGGGTCTTCCTTACTGTAGGGTTAAGGGTTAGGCTTAGAGTTAAAGGTTAAGGTTAGGGTCAGTGTTAAGATTTGGGGTGAGGGTTAACGGTTAGGGTAAAGGTTAAGCGTTAGGGTTAGGGATTAGTGATTAGGGATTTTGGTTACTGTTAGGGTTAGCAGTTAGGAGTTAGTGTTTTATGAAGGGGTATGGTTAGAATTAGGATTGGGGTTAGAGTTAGGGTGAGGTATAGGGGTTAGGTTTAGGGTAAAAGGATAGGATTAGGGTTACGGGTTGGGCTTAGGTTTAGGGTTAAAGTTTACTGCTAGGGTTAGGGATAGGGTTCAGGGTTAGCTTTAGGGGTCTGGTTAGGGTCAGGTGTTAGGTTAGTTTCTGGGTTAGGTCTAGTCGTGTGGGTAAGGTTTAGGGTTAGCTTTAAGAGCTAGGGTTAGGTTTAATGGTTAGGATTAGGATTAGGGTTAAGGGTTAGGGTAAGGCTTAGGGGTTAGGGTGAAGGGTTAGGGTGAAGGGATAGGGTTTTTGTTAGGCATAGCGTTGGGGTTAGAAGTAAGGGTTACTGTCAGTGTTAGGGTTGTAGATAGGGTTACGGTTAGGGTTAGCGGTTTAGAATTAGGGTTAGAGATTAGGTGTCACAGTGATGACTAGGAGATAGGGTTAGAATTATGGGATAGGGGTTGTTCTCAGGAAATGGGTTATGCATTAACGTTAGGATAAGAGGTTAAAGTTAGGCGCACGGTGAGGTTTACATGTTAAGGGGAGAAATAGGAACAGGGTTGGGTTGTTATGTTCAGGGTTAGGGTTATCTGTTAAAGGTATTGTTTATGCTTAGCGCACGGGCCCTGTCTGCATTAGGCGGGCGGGGGGAGTTTAGGGGGCTGGGATTGTACCCGGGAACCCACTCTATCATACTCTGGGTATGGGCCCGTGGGTTTCATGCAGGACACAGTGGTAGAGCCTCCTTTCACGCATGGCATGCGAGGATTGCAGGCTTTCTAAACTCTAAGAAAGCAAGAAGTGTGAGAATTAGATTTACGGTTAGGATTCTGGTTAGGGTTAAGGATGAAGTTTAGTGTTAGGGTGAGGGCTTAGGGTTAGGGATTAGGGTTAGGGTTAAAGGTTACTCTTAGGTTTAACGGTTACACTTTGGTTTAGGGTTGAGGTTTACGGTTAGGGTTAAGATGAGGGGTTAGGGTTTGGTACAGGGTTAGGGTTAAGTGTTAGGTTTAGGGTTGAAGATTAGGATTAGGGTTAGGATTAAAGGTTAGCGTGAGAGTTAACGCTTAGGGTTAAGGTTAAGAGTTAGGGTTTAGGGTTAGTGTTAGGGTTAGTTTTAGGGTTAGAGTTATATGCTATGGTTTGTGTTAGAGGTTAGGGTTAGGTTTACTGGTCACGGTTAGGGTTACGTTTAGGGGGTATCATTAGGGTTAGGGTTAGGGTTAAGGGATAGGATTAGGGATAAGTGTTGGGCTTAGGGTTAGGGTTTAGTGTTAGGGTTATCATTAAGGATTAGGGGTAGGGTCAGGGTTAAATGCTTGGGTGCGGGTAATGGTTAGGGTCAGGGTTAAGGTTCACGGATAGGGTTAGTGTTAAGGGTTACGGGTAGATTTAGGTTTCAGGGTTAGAGTTAGCATTAGGGCTTGAGGTTAGGATTAGGCGGTAGGTTAGATTTAGGGTTAGATCTAGGCTTTAGGGTAAGGGCTAGCGTTATGGTTAAGAGATAGGGTTAGGTTTAATGCTTAGGATTAGGGTTAGGGTTTGGGGTTAAAGTAAGTGTTAGGGGTTAGGTTTAAGGATCAAAGCTTAGGGTTATTTTTAGCTGTAGTGTTAGGGTTAGGGATAAGGGATCTCATTAGCATTAAGGGTCTTCCTTACTGTAGGGTT
>NW_027182849.1:77500-80000 GCF_041146395.1 Eulemur rufifrons
GGTTAGGGTCAGGGTTAAGGTTCACGGATAGGGTTAGTGTTAAGGGTTATGGGTAGGTTTAGGGTTCAGGGTTAGAGTTAGCATTAGGGCTTAAGGTTAGGATTAGGCGGTAGGTTAGATTTAGGGTTAGATCTAGGCGTTAGGGTAAGGGCTAGCGTTAGGGTTAAGAGATAGGGTTAGGTTTAATGCTTATTATTAGGGTTAGGGTTCGGGGTTAAAGTAAGTGTTAGGGGTTAGGTTTCAGGATCAAAGGTTAGGGTTATTTTTAGCTGTAGAGTTAGGGTTAGGGATAAGGGATCCCATTAGCATTAAGGGGCTTCCTTACTGTAGGATTAAGGGATAGGCTTAGAGTTAAAGTTTAAGGTTATGGTCAGTGTTAAGATTTAGGGTGAGGGTTAACAGTTAGGGTAAAGGTTAAGCGTTAGGGTTAGGGATTAGTGATTAGGGTTTTTGTTAGTGTTAGGGTTAGCGGTTAGGAGTTAGTGTTTTATGAAGGGGTATGGTTAGAATTAGGATTGGGGTTAGAGTTAGGGTGAGGTATACGGGTTAGGTTTAGGGGTTAGTTTTAGGGTAAAAGGATAGGATTAGGGTTACGGGTTGGGCTTAGGTTTAGGGTTAAAGTTTACTTCTAGGGTTAGGGATAGGGTTCAGGGTTAGCTTTAGGGGTTCTGGTGAGGGTTAAGTGTTAGGTTAGTGTCAGGGTTATGTCTAGTCGTGAGGGTAAGGTTTAGGGTTAGCTTTAAGAGCTAGGTTTAGGTTTAATGGTTAGGATTAGGATTAGGGTTAAGGGTTAGGGTAAGTCTTAGGGGTTAGGGTGAAGGGTTAGGGTTTTTGTTAGGCATAGCGTTGGGGTTAGAAGTAAGGGTTACTGTCAGTGTTAGGGTTGTAGGTAGGGTTACGGTTAGGGTTAGCGGTTTGGAATTAGGGTTAGGGATCAGGTGTCACAGTGATGACTAGGAGATAGGGTTAGAATTATGGGATAGGGGTTGTTCTCAGGAAATGCGTTATGCATTAACGTTAGGATAAGAGGTTAAATTTAGGCGCACGGTGAGGTTTACGTGTTAAGGGGAGAAATAGGAACAGGGTTGGGTGTTACGTTCAGGATTAGGGTTATCTGTTAAAGGTATTGTTTATGCTTAGCGCACGGGCCCTGTCTGCATTAGGCGGGCGGGGGGAGTTTAGGGTGCTGGGATTGTACCCGGGAACCCACTCTATCATACTCTGGGTATGGGCCCGTGGGTTTCATGCAGGACACAGTGGTAGAGCCTCCTTTCACGCATGGCATGGGAGGATTGCATGCTTTCTAAACTCTAAGAAAGCAAGAAGTCTGAGAATTAGATTTAGGGTTAGGATTCTGGTTAGGGTTAAGGATGAAGTTCAGTGTTAGGGTGAGTGCTTAGGGTTAGGGATTAGGGTTATGGTTAAAGGTTACTGTTAGGTTTAACGGTTAAACTTTGGTTTCGGGTTGAGGTTTACGGTTAGGGTTAAGATGAGGGGTTAGGGTTTGGTACAGGGTTAGGGTTAAGTGTTAGGTTTAGGGTTGAAGATTAGGATTAGGTTTAGGATTAAAGGTTAGCGTGAGAGTTAATGCTTAGGGTTAAGGTTAAGAGTTAGGGTTTAGATTTAGAGTTACGGTTAGTTTTAGGGTTAGAGATATGTGCTATGGTTTGTGTTAGAGGTTAGGTTTAGGTTTACTGGTCACGGTTAGGGTTACGTTTAGGGGGTAGCATTAGGGTTATGGTTAGTGTTAGGGTTAGGGGATAGGATTAGGGATAAGTGTTGGGCTTAGGGTTAGGGTTTAGTCTTAGGGTTAGCATTAAGGATTAGGGTTAGGGTCAGGGTTAAATGCTTGGGTGCGGGTAATGGTTAGGGTCAGGGTGAAGGTTCACGGATAGGGTTAGTGTTAAGGGTTACGGGTAGGTTTAGGGTTCAGGGTTAGTGTTAGCATTAGGGCTTAAGGTTAGGATTAGGCGGTAGGTTAGATTTAGGGTTAGATCTAGGCGTTAGGGTAAGGGCTAGCGTTAGGGTTAAGAGATAGGGTTAGGTTTAATGCTTAGGATTAGGGTTAGGGTTTGGGGTTAAAGTAAGTGTTAGGGGTTAGGTTTAAGGATCGAAGGTTAGTGTTATTTTTAGCTGTAGTGTTAGGGTTAGGGATAAGGGATCCCATTAGCATTAAGGGTCTTCCTTACTGTAGGGTTAAGGGTTAGGCTTAGAGTTAAAGGTTAAGGTTAGGGTCAGTGTTAAGATTTAGGGTGAGGGTTAACGGTTAGGGTAAAGGTTAAGCGTTAGGGTTAGGGATTAGTGATTAGGGTTTTTGGTTAGTGTTAGGGTTAGCGGTTAGGAGTTAGTGTTTTATGAAGGGGTATGGTTAGAATTAGGATTGGGGTTAGAGTTAGGGTGAGGTATAGGGGTTAGTTTTAGGGGTTAGTTTTAGGGTAAAAGGATAGGATTAGGGTTACGGGTTGGGCTTAGGTTTAGGGTTAAAGTTTACTGCTAGGGT
>NW_027182849.1:110000-112500 GCF_041146395.1 Eulemur rufifrons
GTTATCATTAAGGACTAGGGGTAGGGTCAGGGTTAAATGCCTGGGTGCGGGTAATGGTTAGGGTCAGGGTTAAGGTTCACGGATAGGGTTAGTGTTAAGGGTTACGGGTAGGTTTAGGGTTCAGGGTTAGAGTTAGCATTAGGGCTTAAGGTTAGGATTAGGCGGTAGGTTAGATTTAGGGTTAGATCTAGGCGTTAGGGTAAGGGCTAGCGTTAGGGTTAAGAGATAGGGTTAGGTTTAATGCTTAGGATTAGGGTTAGGGTTTGGGGTTAAAGTAAGTGTTAGGGGTTAGGTTTAAGGATCAAAGCTTAGGGTTATTTTTTGCTGTAGTGTTAGGGTTAGGGATAAGGGATCCCATTAGCATTAAGGGTCTTCCTTACTGTAGTGTTAAGGGTTAGGCTTAGAGTTAAAGGTTCAGGTTAGGGTCAGTGTTAAGATTTAGGGTGAGGGTTAACGGTTAGGGTAAAGGTTAAGCGTTAGGGTTAGGGATTAGTGATTAGGGTTTTTGGTTAGTGTTAGGGTTAGCGGTTAGGAGTTATTGTTTTATGAAGGGGTATGGTTAGAATTAGGATTGGGGTTAGAGTTAGGGTGAGGTATAGGGGTTAGTTTTAGGGGTTAGTTTTAGGGTAAAAGGATAGGATTAGGGTTACGGGTTGGGCTTAGGTTTAGGTTTAAAGTTTACTGCTAGGGTTAGGGATAGGGTTCAGGGTTAGCTTTAGGGGTTCTGGTTAGGGTTAGGTGTTAGGTTAGTGTCAGGGTTATGTCTAGTCGTGAGGGTAAGGTTTAGGGTTACCTTTAAGAGCTAGGGTTAGGTTTAATGGTTAGGATTAGGATTAGGGTTAAGGGTTAGGGTAAGGCTTAGGGGTTAGGGTGAAGGGTTAGGGTCAAGGGTTAGGGTTTTTGTTAGGCATAGCGTTGGGGTTAGAAGTAAGGGTTACTGTCAGTGTTAGGGTTGTAGATAGGGTTACGGTTAGGGTTAGCGGTTTAGAATTAGGGTTAGGGATTAGGTGTCACAGTGATGACTAGGAGATAGGGTTAGAATTATGGGATAGGGGTTGTTCTCAGGAAATGCGTTATGCATTAACGTTAGGATAAGAGGTTAAAGTTAGGCGCACGGTGAGGTTTACGTGTTAAGGGGAGAAATAGGAACAGGGTTGGGTGTTATGTTCAGGGTTAGGGTTATCTATGAAAGGTTTCGTCTATGCTTAGCGCACGGGCCCTGTCTGCATTAGGCGGGCGGGGGGAGTTTAGGGGGCTGGGATTGTACCCGGAACCCACTCTATCATACTCTGGGTATGGGCCCGTGGGTTTCATGCAGGACACAGTGGTAGAGCCTCCTTTCACGCATGGCATGGGGGGATGGCAGGCTTTCTAAACTCTAAGAAAGCAAGAAGTCTGAGAATTAGATTTAGTGTTAGGATTCTGGTTAGGGTTAAGGATGAAGTTTAGTGTTAGGGTGAGGGCTTAGGGTTAGGGATTAGGGTTAGGGTTAAAGGTTACTCTTAGGTTTAACGGTTACACTTTGGTTTAGGGTTGAGGTTTACGGTTAGGGTTAAGATGAGGGGTTAGGGTTTGGTACAGGGTTAGGGTTAAGTGTTAGGTTTAGGGTTGAAGATTAGGATTAGGGTTAGGATTAAAGTTTAGCGTGAGAGTTAACGCTTAGTGTTAAGGTTAAGAGTTAGGGTTTAGGGTTAGGGTTAGGGTTAGTTTTAGGGTTAGAGTTATGTGCTATGGTTTGTGTTAGAGGTGAGGGTTAGGTTTACTGGTCACGGTTAGGGTTACGTTTAGGGGGTAGCATTAGGGTTAGGGTTAGGGTTAAGGGATAGGATTAGGGTTAAGTGTTGGGCTTAGGGTTAGGGCTTAGTGTTAGGTTTATCATTAAGGATTAGGGTTAGAATCAGGGTTAAATGCTTGGGTGCGGGTAATGGTTAGGGTCAGGGTGAAGGTTCACGGATAGGGTTAGTGTTAAGGGTTACGGGTAGGTTTAGGGTTCAGGGTTAGTGTTAGCATTAGGGCTTAAGGTTAGGATTAGGCGGTAGGTTAGATTTAGGGTTAGATCTAGGCATTAGGGTAAGGGCTAGCGTTAGGGTTAAGAGATAGGGTTAGGTTTAATGCTTAGGATTAGGGTTAGGGTTTGGGGTTAAAGTAAGTGTTAGGGGTTAGGTTTAAGGATCGAAGGTTAGTGTTATTTTTAGCTGTAGTGTTAGGGTTAGGGATAAGGGATCCCATTAGCATTAAGGGTCTTCCTTACTGTAGGGTTAAGGGTTAGGCTTAGAGTTAAAGGTTAAGGTTAGGGTCAGTGTTAAGATTTAGGGTGAGGGTTAACGGTTAGGTTAAAGGTTAAGCGTTAGGGTTAGGGATTAGTGATTAGGGTTTTTGGTTAGTGTTAGGGTTAGCGGTTAGGAGTTAGTGTTTTATGAAGGGGTATGGTTAGAATCAGGATTGGGGTTAGAGTTAGGGTGAGGTATAGGGGTTAGGTTTAGGGGTTAGTTTTAGGGTA
>NW_027182849.1:152500-202500 GCF_041146395.1 Eulemur rufifrons
TTAGGGGTTAGGGATATAGTGAAGGTTCAGTGTTAGGGTTAGGTTTAGGGTTCAGGGTTAGGGTTAGCTTTAGGGGTTATGGTTAGGGTTAGGTGTTAGGTTAGTGTCAGGGTTAGGTCTAGTCGTGAGGGTAAGGTTTAGGGTTAGCTTTAAGAGCTAGGGTTAGGTTTAATGGTTAGGATTAGGATTACGGTTAAAGGTTAGGGTAATGCTTAGGGGTTAGGGTGAAGGGTGAAGGGTTAGGGCTTTTGTTAGGCATAGCGTTGGGGTTAGAACTAAGGGTTCCTGTCAGTGTTAGGGTTGTAGGCAGCGTTACGGTTAGGCTTAGCGGTGGAGAATTAGGGTTAGGGATTAGGTGTTACAGTTATGACTAGGAGATAGGGTTAGAATTATGGGATAGGGGATGTTCTCAGGGAATGGGTTATGCATTAACGTTACGTTAAGAGGTTAAAGTTAGGCTCACGGTGAGGTTTACGTGTTAAGGGGAGAAATAGGAACAGGGTTAGGTGCCATGTTCAGGGTTAGGGTTATCTGTTAAAGGTATCATTTATGCTTAGCGCACGGGCCCTGTCGGCATTAGGCTGGGGGGAGGTTAGGGGGCTGGGATTGTCACCGGGAACCCACTGTATCGGACTCTGGGTATGGGCCCGTGGATTTCATGCAGGACACAGTGGTAGAGCCTCCTTTCACACATGGCACGGGAGGATTGCAGGCTTTCTAAACTCTAAGAAAGCAAGAAGTCTGAGAATTAGATTTAGGGTTAGGATTATGGTTAGGGTTCAGGATGAAGTGTAGTGTTATGGTGAGGGGATAGGGTTACAGATTAGGGTTACGGTGTAAGGTTACTGTTAGGTTTAACGGTTACAGTTCGTTTTGGGGTTGAGGTTTGCGGATAGGGTTAAGATGAGGGGTTAGGTTTTGGTACAGGGTTAGGGTTGTGTTAGGTTTAGGTTTGAAGATTAGGATTAGAGTTAGGATTAAAGGTTAGCATGAGAGTTAACGGTTAAGATTAAGGTTAAGGGTTAGGGTTAGGGTTTAGGTTTAGGGTTAAGGGTTAGGGTTAGTTTTAGGGTTAGAGTTATGTGTTAGGGTTTGTGTTAGAGGTTAGGGTTAGGTTTACTGTTCGTGGTTAGAGTTACGTTTAGGGGTTAGCATTAGGGTTAGGGATTAGGTTTAGGGTAAGTGTTTAGAGTTAGTGTTGGGCTTTAGGCTCGGGGCTTAGGTTCAGGGTCAGGGGTTAGGGTTGGTGGTAGGGCTTAGATTTAGCGGTCAGTTTAAGGGCACAGGACCTGGTTAATCTACGGTGAGAGGGGTGCGGTCGGAGTCACCACGAAAGCACAACATCATTCCCTGGGCCCTGGGACAAGACCTACATGCAGGACTCAGGCGGAGCCTCATCTCACACATGGCATTGCTGTATTGTAGGCTTGCTTCACTCGGGAATGGAAGTAGTGTGAGAATTAAGGTTAGGGTTGGGGTTAGGGGTTTCGAGTTAGGGGTTAGATTTCGAGTCATGGTTAGGTGCTAGTGGTTAGGGGTAGAGTTAGTGTTACGGGTTCGGTGTTAATTCTGGGTTAGGGGGCCAGGGGTAGGTTTAGGGTTGGCGTTAGTGTTATCGTTAGCGGTTAGGGTTAATGGATAGGGTTAGGGTTAAGGGTAGGCTTAGGGTTAGGGTTCAGGGTTAGGGTTAAGGTTTAGGGTTAGGGTCAGGGTTAAGGGTTAGGGTTAGGGTTAGGGTGTTATGGTTAAGGATTAGGTTTATTGTTCAGGTTTAAGGTTAGCATTATGGGTTTGTGTTACTTCTAACTGTAGGTCAGTGTTGGGGTTAGAACTCTAGGCATTAAGGTAAAGGTTAGAGTTAGGGTTAAGAGTTGGGGTTATGTTTAATGGTTAGGATTGGGATTAGGGTTAAGGGTTAGGGTTAAGGTTAGGGGTTATGACTAAGGATCAACGGTTACGGTTATTTTTAGGCATAGGGTTAGGGTAAGGGGTTAGGGTTAGTGTTAGTGTTGTTGGTAGGGTTAAGGTTAGGGTTGGTGTTTCAGAATTAGAGATTAGGTGTTATGGTTATGGCTAGGAGTTAGGGTTAGAATTACAGTATAGGGCTTGTTCTCAGGGTGTCATGCATTAACGTTACGATATGGGGTTAAAATTAGGGTTACGGTGAGGTTTACGTGTTAAGGTGAGCAGTAGGATCAGGGTTAGGTGTTATGTTCTGGGTTAGGGTTATGGGTGAGGGGTAGTGTTTATGCTTAGGGCATGGGCCCTGTATGCCCTAGGAATCGAAGTTAGGGGTCGGTTGTGGTCGCTGGGAACCCACTCTATCGTACGCTGTGTATGGGCCTCTGGGTTTCTTGCAGGACACTGTGGCAGAGCGGGCTTTCATGCATGGCTTAGTAGGATTGTAGGCTTTCAAAACTCTGAGAAAGCAAGAAGTCTGAGAATTAGATTTCGGGTTAGGATTACGGTACGGTTTAGGGATGAAGATTAGTGATAGGGTGAGGGTTTAGGGTTAGAGGTTAGGGTTAGGGTTAGGGTTGTTTGTAGGATGAAGTTTAGGGTTGGCATTTTAGAATTACGGATGAGGTCTTATGATTATGGCTGGGGATTAGGATTAGAATTATGGGAGGGGCTTCTTCTCAGGGTGTTATGCATTAAGGTTAAGATAAGGGGATAAGTTAGGGTTACGGGGAGGTTTATGTTTTAAGGTGAGCAATAGGATCAGGGTCAGGTGTTATATTCAGGGTGAGGGTTATCTGTTAGGGGTAGTGTTTATACTTAGCGTACAGGCCCTGTCTGCACTTGGCGGGGGGCTGGGGTTAGGGGGATGGGATTGTCCCTGGGAACCCACTCTATCGTACGCTGGATATGGGCTCCTGGGTTTCATGCAGGACACAGTGGTAGAGCCCCCTTTTACTCATGGCATGGGAGGATTTTAGGCTTTCTAAACTCTGAGAAAGCAAGAAGTCTGACAATTAGATTTAGGGGTAGGATTATGGTAATGTTTAGCGAGGAAGATTAGTGTTAGGGTGGGCTCTTAGGGTTAGGGGTTAGGGTTTAAGGTTTGTGTTATTTTTAACAGTTACAGTTACGTTTATGGTTAAGTTTCAGGGTTAGGGTTAAGGTTTGGTTTTATCGTTTGGCACAGGGTTAGGCTTCAGTGTTAGCTTTATGGTTAAAAATTAGGATTAGGGTTAGGGTTAAGGGTTAGTGTGAGGGTTAATGGTAAGGTTCAAGATTAAGGTTTAGGGTTGGGCTTAGGGTTAGGAATAAGGCTTCGTGTAACATTTAGGTTTAGAGTTAAGTGTTATGGTTATGGCTAGAGGTTAGGGTTAGGTTTAGGGTTCATGGTTAGGGTTACATTTAGGGGTTCGGGTTACGGGTTAAGTTTAGGGCGAGTGTTTAGTGTTACTGTTGGGCGTTAGGATAAGGGCCGAGGTTTAAGGTTAGGATTTAGGTTTAGTGTTAGGGCTTAGATTTAGTGGTTAGTTTAAGGGCACATGCTCTGTTTAATCTATGGTGGGAAGGGTGCAGACTGGGTCGCCTCAACACCACACCATCGTACTTGGGCCTTGGGCCCAGACCTACATGCAGGACTCAGGCAGAGCCTCTTCTCACTCGTGGCATGGCTCTATTGTAGGCTTGGTCAACTCTGAGAACGAAGGAAGTGTGAGAATTAGGGTTATGGTTAGGGTTATGTGTTTGGGGTTAGAGGTTTGGGTTTGAGTGAAGTTTAGTGGTTAGGAATTAGAAGTTAGGATTAGTGTGTCAGGGGTTAGGTGTTAGGTTTTTGTAAGGGGCTAGCGTTAGATTTAGGTTTAGGGTTAATGTTCAGGTGGGTTAGGGGTCAGCGTTAGGGTTAGGCTTACAAGATAGGATTAAGGTAAAGGGTGAAGGCTTAAGATTAGCAGTAAGGGTTAAGGTTAGGGTTAAGGGTTAGGGTTTCGGTCCAAGTTAAGGGTGAGAGTGAGGGTTAACAGTTGCGATTAGGGTAATGGTTTAGGGATAGTAATAGGTTTAAGGGATAGGGTTAGGGTTAGGTTTAGGGTTCGGGGTTAGGGTTAGCATTAGCGGTTAGGGTTAGGGTTAGGGGTTAGGGTTACAGTTAGGGTTAGGTCTAGGCATTATGGTAATGGTTCGTGTTAGGGTTAAGAATTAGGGTTAGGTTTAATTGTTAGGATTATGATCAGGGTAATGGTTAGGGTTAGGGTTAGCGGTTAGAGTTAGGGTTAGTGTTAGGGTTGTTTGTAGGGTGAAGGTAATGTTTAGCAGTTTAGAATTAAGGTTAGGGATTAAGTGTTACGGTTATGCTAGGAGTTAGGCTTAGAATTAAGGGATAGGGTTTGTTCTTAGGGTAAGTGTTATGCAATAACATTAGGATAGGGGTTAAAGTTAGGGTTACAGTGAGGTTTATGTGTTAAGGTGAACAATAACATCAGGGTTAGGTGTTATGTTCAGGGTTAGGGTTATGGGTGAGGTGCAGGGTTTTTGCTTAGGGCATGGGCCCTGTCAGCACTAGCAGGGGGAGTTAGGGGGCTGTGATTGTCCCCGGGAACCCACTCTATTGTGCACAGAGTATGGGCTCCTGGGTTTCATGCAGGACACTGTGGCAGAGCCAGCTTTCACGCATGGCTTTGGAGAATTGTAGGCTTTTAAAACTCTGAGATAGCAAGAAGTCTGAGAATTAGATTTAGGGTTAGGATTATGGTTAGGGTTAGGGATGAAGATTAGTCAGGGAGAGGGCTTAGGGTTAGGGCTTAAGCTTCGAGTGAGGATTAGGGGTTAGGGAGTAGGTGTTGGGTTTAGTGATAGGGTTAGGGCTTAGGGGTTAGGGTTGGGTTAGGGGCTAGGGTTAGATTTAGAGTGGGGTTAGGGTTAGCGTTATGGGTTAGGGTTAGGGTTAAGGGATAGGATAAGGGTTAAGCGTTAAGGCTTAGGGTTAGCGTTAAGTGTTAGGTTTAGTTTTAAGGGTTAGGGTTACAGTTCGAGTTAAGGGTTAGTGTGGGGTTAACGGTTAGGGCTAGGGTTATGGGTTAAGGATAGAGTTAGGTTTAAGGCTTAGGATTAGGGTTCAGTGTTAGGGTTAGCATTAGGGATTAGGGTTAGGGTTAGGGGTTACGTTTACTCTTAGGGTTAGGTCTAGGCATTAGGGTACGTGTTAGTGTTAGGCTTAAGAGTTAGGGTTAGGTTTAATTGTTAGGATTAGGATCAGGGTTAAGGGTTAGGGTTAAGTGTCAAGTGTTACGGTTATTTTTAGGTGTACGGTTAGGGTTAGCGGTTAGGGTTAGGGTTAGTTTGTAGGGATAAGGTAATGTTTAGCAGTTTTGAATTAGCCTTAGGGATTAGGTGTTACAATTGTGGCTAGGAGTTAGGGTTAGAATTAAGGGATAGGGGTTGTTCTTAGGGTAAGTCTTATGCATTAACGTTAGGATAACAGGTTCAAGTTAGAGTTATGGTGAGGTTGATGTGTTAAGGTGAGCAATAGTATCAGGGTGAGCTGTGATGTTCAGGGTTAGGGTTATGGGTGAGGGGTAGTGTTTATGCTTATATCACGAGCCCTCTCTGCTCTAGAAGGGGGCTTAGAGGGCTGGGATAGATGCCGGAAGCCACTCTATCATACACTGGGTATGGGCCCCTTGGTTTCATGCCGGACACAGTGGCCAAGCCTCCTTCTACACATGGCATGGGAGGATTGTAGGCTTTGTAAACTCTGAGAAAGCAAGAAGTCTGAGAATTAAATTTAGGGCTAGGATTAGGGTTAGGGTTAGCAATATAGGTTACTGTTATGGTGAGGGCTTAGGGTTAGGGGTTTCAGTTAGGGTCAGGGTTAAAGGTTAGTGTTAGGTTTAACAGTTACAGTTAGGTTTAGGGTTAAGCTTTAAGGTTTAAGCTTAGGGTTAAGATTAGGGGTTAGGTTTTGGTACAGGGTAAGGGTTAAGTGCTAGGTTTAGGCTCAAAGATTAGGATTAGGGTTAGGGTTAAGGTTTAGTGTGAGGGTTAACGGTTAGGGTTAAGGTTAAGTGTCAGGTTTATGGGTTAGGGTTAGGGTTAAGTGTTCATGTTAGGTTTAGGGTTAGAGTTAAGTGTTATGGTTAGGGTTAGGGGTTTGGGTTAGGTTTAGGGTTCATGGTTAAGGTTACATTTAGGGGTTAGGTTTAGGGTAAGCGTTTAGTGTTAGTGTTGGGCATTAGGGTCAGGGCTTAGGTAGGGTTAGGGGTTAGGGTCAGTGTTTGGGCTTTGATTTGGCGGTTAGTTTAAGGGTACAGGACCTGTGTAATCTATGGTGAGAAGGGTGCAGAATGTTTCCATGCGACACTACACCATCGGATCCTGGGCCTTTGGCCCAGACCTACTTGCAGGACTCATGCAGAAACTCTACTCACGCATTGCATGGTTGTATTTTAGGCTTGGTTAACTCTGAGAATGGAAGTAGTGTGAGAAATAGGGTTATGGTTAGGGTTAAGGGTTTGGTGTTAGGGGTTAGGGTTCAAGTGAGGTTTAGTGGTTAGGGACTAGGATTTAGGGTTAGTGTTAGGGTTAGGGGTTAGTTTTGCATTAGGGGCTAGGGTTAGATTTATGGTTGGGGTTAGTGTTAGGGTTAGGATTAGGCATCAGGGTTAGTGTTAGGGTTAAAGGATAGGATTGGCGTTAAGTGTTTAGGCTTAGGGTTTGTGTTAAGTGTTAGGGTTGGGGTTTAGGCTTAGGGTTACGGTTTGAGTTAAGCTCTAGGGTGAGGGTTAAAGATTAGGCTTAGGATTATTGGTTAGGGATAGAGTTATGTTTAAGGGTTAGGGATAGGGTTAGGTTTAGGGTTCAGTGTTAGGGTTAGCATTAGGGGTTAGGGTTAGGGTTAGGGGTTAGGCGTAGTGATGTATTAAGGGCTATGGTTAGAATTAGGATTGGGGTTAGTGTTAGGTTTAGGGTTAGGGGTTAGGTTTAGGGTTAAGGGATAGGATTATGGTTAAGGGTTGGGCGTAGCTTTAGGGTTAAGATTTAGTGTTAGGGTCCGGTTTAAGGGTTAGGGTGAGGGTTAACGGTTAGGGTTAGGGTTGGGGTTAGGGGTTAGGGATATAGTTAGTATTAAGTGTTAGAGTTAGGTTTAGGGTTCAGGGTTAGGGTTAGCTTTAGGGGTTATGATTAGGGTTAGGTGTTAGTTTAGTGTTAGTGTTAGGTCTAGGCGTCAGGGTAAGGTTTAGGGTTAGGGTTAAGAGCTAAGGTTGGGTTAGGGTTAGGGTTAGGGTTAGGAGTTAGGGTAAAGGGTCAAGGGTTAGCATTATTTTTAGCCATAGCTTTGGCGTTAGGAGTAAGGGTTAGGTTCAGTGTTAGGGTAACAGTAGGTTACCGTAACAGTAACTACGTAGGGTAACAGTTAGTGTTAGTGGTTTAGAATTAGGGTTAGGGATTAGTTGTCACAGTTATGACTAGGAGATAGGGTTAGAATTATGGGATAGGGGTTAATCTCAGGGTAAGTGTTATGCATTAACGTTAGGATAAGAGGTTAAAGTTCAGGTTACGGTGAGGTTTACATTCTAAGGTGAGCAATAGAATCAGGGTTAAATGTTATTTTCAGGGTTAGAGTTTTGGGTGAGGTGTAGAGTTTATGCTTAGGGCACGGGCCTTGTCTGCATTAGGCGGGGGGGGGGGGTTAGGGGGCTGGGATTGTCACCAGGAACCCACTCTATCGTACTCTGGTTATGGGCCCCAGCGGTTCATTCAGGACACAGTGGAAGAGCCTCCTTTCACGCATGGCATGGGAGGATTGTAGGCTTTCTAAACTCTAAGAAAGCAAGAAGACTGAGAATTAGATTTAGGGTTAGGGTTAGGGTTCGGGTTAAGGATCAAGGTTAGTATTAGGGTGAAGGCTTAGAGTTAGGGGTTACGGGTAGCGTTACAGGTTACTCTTAGTTTTAACCGTTACAGTTAGGTTCAGGGTTAAGGTTTATGGTTAGGTTTAAGGTTAGGGTTTAGGGTTTGGTACAGGATTAGGGTTAAATATTAGGTTTAGGGTTAAAGATTACGATTAAGGTTAGGTTTAAAGGTTAGTGTGAGGGTTAACAGTCAAGGTTAAAGTTAAGAGTTAGGGTTAGGGTTAGTGTTAGGATTAAGGGTTCATGTTAGGTTTAGGGTTAGAGTTAAGTGCTATGGTTAGCGCTCGAGGTTAGGGTTAGGTTTAGGGTTCACAGTTAGGGTTACGTTTAGAGGTTAGCATTAGGGTTAGGGATTAGCTTTAGGGTAAGAGTTTAGAGTTAGTGTTGGGCTTTAGGCTCAGGGCTTAGGTTTAGGGTCAGAGGTTAGGGTTGATGTTAGGGCTTAGATTTAGTGGTTAGTTTAAGGGCACAGGACCTGTTTATTCTACAGTGAGAGGGGTTAGGGTTAGGGTTAGGGTTGTCATAGGGGTTAAGGTTAGATTTAACCTTGGGGTTAGTGTTAGGGTTAGGATTAGGGGGTTAGTGTTAGGGTTAGGGGTTAAAAACACCTACAGCCAGCCCTAACCCGATTTCTGACACTTCTTCCATTCTCAGAGTTAACCAAGCCTACAATACAGCCATGTCATGCGTGAGAAGAGGCTCCACCTGAGTCCTGTATGTAGGTCTTGGCCCAAGGCCCAGCGTACGGTGGTGTTGTGTCGCAGCGACCCTGTGCACCACTCTCACCATAGATTAAACAGGTCCTGTGCCCTTAAACTAACCGCTAAATCTCAGCCCTAACACTAATCCTAACCCCTAACCCTAAAAGTTATCCTTAACCCTACTGTTAACACTCAAACTAACCCTTAACTCTAACCCTTGTCATGATCTTTAACCCTAACCCTAACACTTAACCCTAACCCTGTACCAAACCATAACCCCTAAGCTTAACCCTAACCCTAAACCTAAACCCTAAGTCTAACTGTAACTGTTAAACCTAACAGTAACTTTTAACCCTAAAACTAACCGTATCCCCTTACCCGAAGCCCTCACCCTAAGATTAAACTTCATCCCTAACCATAACGATAATCCTAACCTTAAATCTAATTCTCAGACTTCTTACTTTCTTAGAGATTGGAAAGCTTACAAACCTCCTTTACCATGCGTGAAATCAGGCTCTGCCAGAGTGTCCTACAAGAAACCCATGGGCCCATACCCTGCATACGATAGAGTGGGTTTCTGGTGACAATTGCATCCCCCTCAATCCCATTCCTAGGGCAGACAGGGCCCATACCCTAAGCAAAACCCTACCCCTCACTCATAATTCTAACCCTGATCCTATTGCTCACCTTAACACATAAACCTCACCGTAAACCTAACTTTAACCACTTATCCTAACATTAATGCATAACACTTATGCTAAGAACAACCCCTATCACTTAATTCTAACCCTAACTCCTAGCCATAACAGTAACCCCTAATCCCTAACCCTAATTCTAACCACTAAACATTACCTTAACCCTACAAACAACCCTAATACTAACCCTAACCTTAAACGCTAACCCTAACCTTATCCCTAAACATAACCTTAAAAGTTTACCCTAAACCCTAACCCTATCCCCTAACCCTAAGCCTAACCCTTAATTCTGATCCTAATCCTAACAATTAAACCTAACCCTAACCCTTAACCCTAACACTAACCCTTACCTTAATGCCGAGACCTAATCTTAGCAGTAAAGCTACCTCTAACCCTAACCCTAGACCTTAAACCTAACACTATCCCTAACTTATAACCCTAACCCTAACTGTTAACCCTCACCCTAACCCTTAACTCGGACCATAACCCTAACCCTTAACCCTAACCCTATCCCTTAATGCTAACCCTAAGCCTTAACACTTAACCCTAATCCTATCCCTTAACCCTAACCCTAACCCCTAACCCTAACCCTAACCCTAACCCCAACCCTAAATCTATCTCTAGTCCCTAACCCAACCCTAACCGTTAACCCCTAATGCTAACATTAACCCTAACCCCTAATCCCTAACACCTAACCCTCACGCGAACACTAACCCCTAACCCCAAACACCTAACCCTAATCATAACCATAATTCTCACACTTCCTCCATTCTCAGAGTTAGCCAAGCCTACAATAAAACCATGCCATGCGTGAGAAGAGGCTCTGCCTGAGACCTGCATGTAGGTCTGGGCCCAAGGCCTAGGGTACGATGGTGTGGTGTGGCGATGACCCATTCTGCACACTTCTCACCATAGATTACACAGGTCCTGTGCCCTTAAAATAACCTCTAAATCTAAGCCCTAACGCTAACTCTAACACTAACCCTTAACCCTAAACTTAAGCCCTGACCCTAACGCCCAACACTAACATTAAACCCTTACCCTAATCCTTACCCATAACCCTAATGCCTAAACGTAACCCTAACGATGAACCCTAAACCTAACCCTAACCCCAAACCCTAACCATAACACTTAACTCTAACCCTAAACCTAACACGAACACTTAAACCTAAACTTAACCACTAACCCTAACACTTAACCTTAACCCTAACCGTTAACTCTCACACTAACCCTTAAACCTAACCCTAATCGTAATCTTTAACCCTAAACCTAACAGTTAACCCTTACCCTGTACCAAAACCTAACCCCTAACCTTAACCTTAACCCTAACACTTGACCCTAAAGCTAACTGTAACCATTAAACCTAACACTAACCTTTAACCCTGACCGTAACTCTAACCCCTAACCCTAAGCCCTCACCCTAATGCTAAACTTTATCCTTAACACTAACCATAATCCTATCCCTAAATCTAATTCTCAGACTTCTTGCTTTCTCAGAGTTTAGAAAGCCTACAATCCTCCCATGCCATGCGTGAAAAGAGGCTCTGCCACTGTGTCCTGCATGAAACCCAGGGACCCATACCCAGTGTACGATAGAGAAAGTTCTCGGCCACAATCCTAGACCCCTAATCCTCCCGCCTAGTGCAGACAGGGCCCGTGCCCTAAGCATAAAAAGTACGCCTAACATATAACCCTAACCTTGAACGTAACACCTAACCCTGATCCTACTGCTCACCTTATCATGTAGACCACACTGTAACCCTAACTTTAACCGCATCTCCTAAAGTTAATGCATAACACTTACACTGAGAACAACGCCTATCCCATAATTCTAACCCTAAATCTTAGCCATAACCATAAAACCTAATCCCTAACCCTAATTCTAAACTGCTAACCCTAACCTTAACACTACCAACAACCCTAACACTAACCCTAACCCTAACCCTCACCCCTAATCCTACCCTATGCCTAAAAGTAACCCTAACTCCTAACCCTTATCCCTAACCAAAAGCCCTGTCCCTAACCATAAGACTTAAGTCTCACCCTTATACCCTAACCCTAATACGAATCCTTAAGCCTAACCCCCAATCCTAACAATTAACCTTAACCCTAACTGTTAACGCTCACCCTAACCCTTAAATCAGACCAAAACCCTAACACTTAACCCTAACCCTAATCCCTAATGCTAACCCTAAGCCTTAACCCTTTACCCTAATCCTATCCCTTAAGCCTAACCCTAACCCTAATTCCTAACCCTAACCATAATCCCTAACCCTAACCCTAACACTAACCCTAACTCTGAATCTAACCCTAGCCCCTAAACCAACACTAACCCCTAACCCCTAACCCTAACACTAACACTAACTCCTAATTTCTAACCCCTGAACCACACTCGAACCCTAACCCCTAACCCCAAACAATTAACCATAACCATAACCCTAATTCTCACACTTCCTCCATTTTCAGAGTTCACCAAGCCTACAATAGAGCCATGCCATGAGTGAGAAGAGGCTCCGCCTGAGTCCTGCATGTAGGTCTGGGCCCAAGGCCCAGGTACGATGGTGTGGTGTCAAGGGGACCAATTCTGCACCCTTCTCACCATAGATTAAACAGGTCCTGTGCCCTTAAACTAACCGCTAAATCTAAGCCCTAACACTAAACCTAAACGCTAACCCTAAACCTAAGCCCTTATCCTAATGCCCAACACTAACACCAAACACTCACCCTAAACCTAACCCGTAACCCTAACCCCTAAACGTAACCCTAACCATGCACCCTATATCTAACCCTAACCCCTAACCCTAACCATAACACTTAACTCTAACCCTAAACTAACATAAACCCTTAACACTAAACCTAATCCCTAACCCTCATGCTTAACCCTAACCGTTAATCCTCACACTTACCTTTAAACCTAACCCTAATTGTAATCTTTAACTCTAAACTTAACACTTAAACCTTAACCTGTACCAAAACCTATCCCCTAAACTGAACCCTAACACTAAACCTTAACGCTAAACCTAACTGTAACTGTTAAACCTAACACTGACCTTTAACTCTGACCCTAAACCTAACCCCTAACCCTAAGGCATCACCTTAACACTAAACTTCATCCCTAATTCTAACCATAATCCTAACCCTAAATCTAATTCTCAGACTTTTTCTTTCTCAGAGTTTAGAAAGCCTATAATCCTCCCACGCCATGTGTGAAAGGAGGCCCTGCCACTGTGTCCAGGGGCCAATACCCAGCATACGATAGAGTGATTTCCCGGCGAATATGCTAGCCCCCTAACCTCTCCGCCTAGTGCAGACAAGGCACGTGCCCTAAGCATAAACACAACCCCTAACCAATAACCCTAACCATAACTGTTAACTCTCACCCTAACATTTAACCCTGACACTAACCCTAACCCATAAACCTATCCCTAAACCTTTACCCAAAGCCTAAGCCTTAACTCTAACACTATCATTTAACCCTAGCCCTAACCCCTAAATGTTACACTAACCATGAACCTTAAGCCTAACCGTAACCCCTAACACTAACCATAACACTTAACTGTAACCCTAAACCTAACAAGACCCCTTAACCCTAACACTAACCCCTAACCCTAGCCCTTAAACTTAACCCTAAACTTTTACCCTCACACTAACCTTTAACACTAACCATAATGCTAATCTTTAACCCTAAACCTAACACTTAACTCTTACCCTGTACGAAACCCTAACCCCTGACCTTAACCCTGACAATAAACCTTAACCCTAAACCTAACTTTAACCGTTAAAACTAACACTAACCTTAACCCTAACTCTATCCCTAACCCTTAACCCTAAGCCCTCACCCTAACACTAATCGTCATCCCTAATCCTAACCATAATCCTATCCCTAAATCTTAATCTCAGACGTCTTCCTCTCTCAGAGTTTAAAAAGCCCTCACCCTAAAATTTAACCCTAAACCTAACTGTAACTGTTTAAACTAACATTAATCTTTAACCATAACCCTAACCCTTAACCTGAACCCTAAGCCAAACTCTTAACCCTAATCCTGTCCCTTAACCCTAACTCTAATCCCTAACTCGAACGCTAACACTAACCCCAACCCTAAACCTAACCCTAGCCCCTAACCCAACCCTCACCCCAACCCCTAACCCTAACACTAACTCTAACCCCTAATGCCTAACCCCTAACCCTCATTTGAACACTCTCTCCTAAACCCAAATCCCTAACCCTAACCATAACCCTAATTCTCACACTTCTTCCATTCTAAGAGTTAACCAAGCCTACAATACAACCATGCCATGCATGAGAACAGGCTCCCCCTGATTCCTGCATGTAGGTCTGAGCCCAAGGCCCAGGGTACAATGCTGTGGTGTCTCAGCGACCGATTCCACACCCTTCTCACCATAGATTAAACAGGTCCTCTGACCTTAAACTAATCGCTAAATCTAAGTCCTAACACTAACCCCTACCCTAAACAGAAACCCTGACCCAAACTCCCTTCACTAACACTATACCCTTACACCAAACCTAACCCCTAAACCTAACCCCTAAACATAACCTTAACCATGAACCCTAAACCTGAACCTAAACCCTAACACTTAAGTGTAACCCTAAACCTAACACGAACCCCTAATCCTAACCCTAAACCCTAACCCTAACCCTTCACCTTAACCCTAACCGTTAACCCTCAGCTAACCCTTAAACCTAACAGTAATCCTAATCTTTACCCCTAAGCCGAACACTTAACCCTAACCCTGTACCAAACCCTAATCCCTAACACTAAGCCCTCTCCCTAACACTAAACTTCATCCCTAACCCTAACCGTAATCCTAACCCTAAATCTAATTCTCAGACTTCTTGCTTTCTCAGAGTTTAGAAAGCCTACAATCCTCCCATGCCATGCATGAAAGGAGGCTCTGCCACTGTGCCCTGCATGAAACCCAGAGGCCCATACCCAGCATACGATAGAGTGGGTTCCTGGTGACAATCCCAGCCTCCGAGCCCCCCCACCTAGTGAAGACAGGGCCTGTGCCCTAAGCATAAACACTGCCCCTAACCCATAACCATAACCCTGATCATAACATCTGACCCTGATCCTATTGCTCACCTTAACATGTAAAACTCACCATAACCCTAACCCTAACCCCTTATCCTAACGTTAATGAATAATACTTACCCTGAGGACAACACCTATCCCATAATTCTAACCCTAACTCTTATTCATAACTGTAAAACCTAATACCTAATTGTAAGCTGCTAACCCTAAATTTAACCCTACCAACAGCCCTAACACTAACCCTAACCCTAACCCTTGATCCTTAAGCCTAAACCCTAACCCTAACCCTAACCCTAAGTATAAACTCTACCCCTCACCCATAACCCTAACCCTGAACATAAAACCTAACCCTGATCCTATTGCTCACCTTAACACGTAAAGCTCACCGTAACACTAACTTTAACCGCTTACCCTAACTTTAAGCATAAAACTGACCCTGAGACCAACCCCTATGCCATAATTCTAACCCTAACTCCTTACCATAACCATAACACCTAATCCCTAACCCTAATTCTAAACTGCTAAACCTAACCTTAAGCCTACAAAAAACCTTAACGGTAACACTAACCCTAACACCTAATCCTAACCCTGTGCCTGAAAATAAACCTAACCCTTAACCTTTAACCCTAATGCTAACCCATAACCCTAACCATAACACTTTACTCTAACCCTAAATCTAACACGAACGCTTAACACTAGCCCTAAACCCTAACCCTAACCCTTAAACACAAACCTAACCGTTAACACTCACACTAACCGTCAACCCTAATCCGAATTCTAATCTTTAACCCTAAACCTAACACTTAACCCTAACCCTGTACCAAACCCTAACCCCTAACCATAACCCTCACCCTAAAACGTAACCCTAAACCTAACTTTAACCGTTAAACCTAACTCTAACATTTAACCTTTACTCTACCCATAATCCCTAGCCCTAATCCCTCACCCTAGCACTAACCTCATTCCTAACCCTAACTATAATCCTAACCCTAAATCTAATTATCAGACTTCTTGCTTTCTCAGCGTTAGAAAGCCTACAATCCTCCCATGCCATGAATAAAAGGAGGCTCTACCACTGTGTCCTGCCGGAAACCCCAGTGCCCATACTCAGCATACACTAGAGTGGGTTCCCGACGACAATCGCAACCCCAAACCCCTCCCCCCCTGCCTAGTGCAGACAGGGCCCGAGTCGTAAGCATAAACCCTACCCCTCACCCCTAACCATAACCCTGAACATAACACCTGACCCTGATCCCATTGCTCACCTTAAAATGTAAATCTCACCATAACCCTAAATTTAACCCCTTATCATAACGTTAATGCATAACACTTACCCTGAGAACAACTCCTATCTCTGAATTCTAACCCTAACTCGAAGCCATAACCATAACACCTAATCCCTAATGCGAATTCTAAACTGCTAACCCTAACCTTAAACCTACCATCAAACCAAACATTACCCTAGCCCCTAACTTTAAAACTATGCCTAAAAATAACCCTAACACTTCACCCTTAATCCTAACCCCTAACTCTAACCCTAACCCTACCCCTAAGACCCTAACCATAACCCTAACTGTTAACCCTCACCCTAACACGTAACCCTGAACTTAACCCTAAACCTTAACACTAACCCTTAACCCTAACCCTAAGCCAAACCCTTAACCATAATCCTATCCTTTAACCCTAAACGCTAACCCTAATATTAACCCCAACCCTAAACCTAACCCTAGCACCCTAACCCAAACCCAACAACTAACCCCTATCCCTAACACTAACCCTAACTCCTAATCCCTAGGACCTAACCCTGACTCGAACCATAATCCCAAACTCCAAACCCCTAACCCAAACCCTAACCCTGATTCTCACACTACTTCCATTCTCAGAGTGAAGCAAGCCTACAATACAGCTATACTATGCGTGAGATGAGGCTCCACCTGAGTCCTGCATGTAGGTCCTTTCCCAAGGATCAGGGAACGATTTTGTGCTTTCGTGGAGACTCCGACAGCACCCTTCTCACCGTAAATAAAACAGGTCCTGTGCCCTTAAACTAAAAGCTAAATCTCAGCCCTAACACTAACACTAACCCCTAACCGTAAACATAAGCTCCGACCGTAACGCTGAACACGAACTCTAAAACCTTACCCTAAACCTAATCCCTAACCCTAACACTAACCCATAAACATAACACTAACCATGAACCCTAAACCTAACCCTAACCATAACACTTAACGCTAACCCTAAAGCCTACACGAAGACTTATTCCTAACACTAACAAAAACCCTAGCCCTTAGTCTTGATCCTTATCATTAACCCTCACACTAGCCCTTAACCCTAACCCTAATCCTAATCTTTAACCCTAAAGCTAAAACTTAAGCCTAACACTGTACCAAACGCTAAACCTTAACCTTAACCCTAACCCTAAAACATAACCATAAACCTGACTGTAACGGTTAAACCTAACACTAACCTTTAAACCTAACCACTGACCTTAAGAACGCACCCTAACACTAACCTTCATCCCTAAACATTACCATAAACCTACCCCTAAATCTAATTCTCAGACTTCTTGCTTTCTCAGAGTTTAGAAAGCCTACAATTCTCCCATGTCATGAGTAAAAGGAGGCTCTGCCACTGTGTCCTGCAAGAAACCCGGGGGCCCATAACTAGTGCATGATAGAGCGGGTTCCCAGTGGCAATCCTAGTCCCTAACCCCCCCCCTCCTGGTGAAGACAGGGCCCGTGCGCTAAGCAAAAACACTATCCCTAACAGATAACCCTAACTCCAAACATAAAACCTAACCCTGATCCTGTTGCTCACCTTAAAACATAAACCTAACCATAACACTAATTTATCCCCTTATGTTAACGTTAATGCATAGCACCCAAAGAAGAAGCCCTATCCCATAATTCTAAACCTAATCCCTAGCCATAACCATAACACCTCATCCATATTCTAAAGTGCCAACCCTAAACTTCAACCTACCATCAACCCTAACCCTAACCCTAACCCTTAACCCTAAGCCCTCACCCTAACACTAATCTTCATCCCTAAACCGTGCCGTAATCCTAACCCGAAATCTAATTCTCAGACTTCTTGCTTTCTCAGAGTTTTGAAAGCCTACAATCCTACTAAGCCATGCATGAAAGCCCGCTCTGCGACAGTGTCCTGCAGGAAACCAGAGGCCCATACACTGCATACGATAGAGTAGATTACCAGCGACCATCACAGAACCCTATCTTTGCCTCCTAGTGCATACAGGGCCCGTGCCCAGAGCATAAACCCTACCCCTCACCCATAAGACTAACCCAGAACATAACACCTAACCCTGATCATACTGCTCACCTTAAGAGGTAAAGCTCACCATAACCCTAACTTTAACACCTTATCTTAACGTTAATGCATGACACCCTGAGAAAAAGCACTATACTGTAATTCTAACGCTAACTCCTAGCCATAACCATAACACCTGATCCCGAATTCTGAAACGCCAACCCTAACCTTAACCCTACCAACAACACTAACACTAACCCTAACACCTTACCCTAACCCTACGCATAAAAATAACCCTAACCGTTGATCCTTAGTCATAACCCCTAACCTTAACCCTAACACTTAACCCTAATCCCAAGCCTAACCATTAAACATAACCCTAACACTTAACCTTAAACCTAACCTTTACCTTAATGCCTAGAGATCTAACCCTAACACTGACTTACAGTTAACACTAACCCTAACCCCCTAATGTTAACCTTAAACCTGAACCATAAACCTAACCCTTAACCCTAATCCTATCCCTAACCCCCTAACCCTATCCCTAACTGTTAACCCTCACCCTAACCCTTAACCGTGACCCTAACCCTAAACCTGAACCCTTACCCTAAGCCTAACCCTTAACCCTAACCCTATCCCTTAACCCTAACGCCTAACCCTAACGCTAACTCCAAACCTAAACCTTACCCTGGCCCCCTAAACCAGAGTTAACACCTAACCCGTAACACTAACTCTAACCCTAACCACTAATCCCTAGCACCTAACCCTGACTCCAAGCCTAACCCCTAACTCGAAATCCCTAACCCCAACCCTAACCCTAATTCTCACACTACTTCCATTCCCGAGTGAAGCAAGCCTACAATACAGCCATGCCATGTGTGAGATGAGGCTGCGCCTGAGTCCTGCATGTAGATCTTGTCCCAGGGCCCAGGGAATGATGTTGTGCTTTCGTGATGACTCCGACCGCACCCCTCTCACCGTAGATTAACCAGGTCCTGTGCCCTTAAACTGACCGATAAATCTAAGCCCTACCACCAACCCTAACCCCTGACCCTGAACCTAAGCCCCGAGCCTAAAGCCCAACACTAACTCTAAACCCTTACCCTAAACCTAATCCTTAACCCTAATGCTAACCCCTAAACGTAACCCTAACCGTGGACAGTAAACCTAACCCTAACCTCTAACACAAACCCTAACACATAACTCGAACCCTAAAGCTAACCCTAACCCTTAACCCTAAACCTAAACCCTAACCCTAACTCTTAACCTTAACCCTAACCGTTAACTCTCACGCTAACCTTTAATCCTAACCCTAATCCTAATCTTCAACCGTAAACCTAACACTTAACCCTAACCCTGTACCTAACCCTAACCCTATACCAAACCCTAACCCCTCATCTTAACCCTAACCGTAAACCTCAACCCTAAACCGAACTGTAACCGTTAAACCTAAGAGTAACCTTTAACCCTAACCCTAATCCCTAACCCTAAGCCCTCACCCTAACACTAAACTTCATCCTTAACCCTAACCAGAATCCTAACCCTAAATCTAATTCTCAAACTTCTTGCTTTCTTAGAGTTTAGAAAGCCTGCAATCCTCCCATGCCATGCGTGAAAGGAGGCTCTACCACTGTGTCCTGCATCAAACCCACGGGCCCATACCCAGAGTACAATACAGTGGGATCCTGGTGACAATCCCAGTCCCCTAACCTCCCCCCACCCCCGCCTAAGGCAGACAGGGCCCGTGCGCTAAGCATAAACAATACCTGTAACAGATATCCCTCACCGTGAACATAACACCTAACCCTGTTCCTATTTCTCCCCTTAACACGTAAACCTCACCGTGAGCCTAACTTTAACCTCTTATCCTAACGTTAGTGCATAACCCATTCCCTGAGAACAACCCCTATCCCATAATTCTAACCCTATCTCCTAGTCGTCACTGTAACACCTAATCCCTAACCCTAATTCTAAACCGCTAACTCTAACCGTAACCCTGCCTACAACCCTAACACTGACAGTAACCCTTACTTCTAACCCCAACGCTATGCCTAACAAAAACCCTTAACCCTTCACCCTAACCCCTAAGCCTTACCCTAACCCTTAACCCTAATCCTAATCCTATCCATTCAACCTAACCCTAGCTCTTAAAGCTAACCCTAAACCTTACCCTCACGACTAGACCTAACCCTGACACTAACCTAACACCTAACCCTAACCATAACCCCTACAGCTAACCTTAACCCTGAACCCTACACCTAACCCTAACACTGAACCCTCACTATATCCCCAACCTCTAAGCCTAATCCTAACCGTTAACCCTCACCCTAACACTTAAACTGGACCATAACACTAAACATTAACCCTAACACTAAACTTTAACCCTAAACCTGAGCCCAACCCTTAACGCTAATCCTATCCTTTTACCCTAAACCTAACTCCTAAACCTAACCCTAACACTAACCCCAATCCTAATTCTAACCATACCCCTTCATAAAACACTAACTCCTAACCCTAACACTTACCAAAAACCCTAATCGCTAATCCCTAACACTAACGCTTAACCTTTACCGTAACCGTTAACCCTCACCCTAACCCTTAACGCTGACCCTAACCTTAACCTTTAATCTAAGCCTGACCCTTAACCCTAACAGTAAGGAAAACCCTCACGCCAACCTTATCCCTTATCCCTAACCCTAACACTACAGCTAAAAATAACCCTAACCTTTGATCCTTAAACCTAACCCCTAACACTTACTTTAACCCCAAACCCTAACCCTAATCCTAAGCATTAAACCTAACCCTATCTCTTAACCCTTACTCTAACGCCTAGATCTAACCCTAAAATCTAACCTACCACCTAATCCTAACCTTAAGCCCTAATGCTAACTCTAACCCTGAACCCTAAACCTACCCGTAAACCCTTAACACTAACCCTATCCATAAACCTTAACCCTGACCCTAACCATTACCCGCACCCAAGCATTTAACCCTGACCCTAACCCTAATCCTTAACGATAAACTTAACACTAAACCCCAACCCTAAGCCCAACACTTAACCCTAAACCTGACCCTTGACCCCTAACCCTAAACCTAAGCCTAACCCCAACCTGAACCCTTAATCTTGACCCTTACCCTTAACCCTCACACTAACCCTACTCCTAATCTTTAACCATGAAGCTAACACTGAAGCCTACCCCTGTGCCAAACGCTAAACCCAAACCTTAACCTGAACCCTGAGACTTAACCGTAAACCTAACTGTAACTGTTAAACCTAACACTAACCTTTAACCCCAACCCCTAACCCAAGACCCCACCCTGACACTAATCTTCATCCCTAAACATTACCAGAATCCTACCCCTAAATCTAATTCTCAGAGTTCTTGCTTTCTCAGAGTTTAGAAAGCCTACAACCCTCCCATGCCATGAGTAAAAAGGGGCTCTGCCACTGTGTCCTGCATGAAACCCAGGAGCCAATACCCAGCGTACGATAGAGTGTGTTCCCGGGGACAATCCCATCCCCCTAACCCCAGCCCCCCGCCCAGTGCAGACAGGGCCCGTACGCTAAGTATAAACACTACCCCTAACAGATAACCCTCACCCTGAACATAACACCTAACCCTGATCCTATTGCTCACCTTAAAACATAAACCTCCCCGTAACCCTAACTTAGCCCCTTAACTTAACGTGAATGCATAACACCTTGAGAAGAAGCCCTATCCCGTAATTCTAATCCTAAACCATAGTCATAATCGTAACACCTCATCCCTAATTCTAAAACATCAAACCTAACCTTCACCCTACCAGCAACCCTAACCCTAACCCTAACCCCTAACCCTAAGCCCTCACCCTAACCACTAATCTTCATCCCTAAACCGTGCCGTAATCCTAACCCGAAATCTAATTCTCAGACTTCTTGCTTTCTCAGAGTTTTGAAAGCCTACAATCCTACTAAGCCATGCATGAAAGCCCGCTCTGCCACAGTGTCCTGCATGAAACCCAGAGGCCCATACACTGCGTGCGATAGAGTGGGTTCCCAGCGACCATCACAGACCCCTAACTTCGCCTCCTAGTGCATACAGGGCCCGTGCCCTAAGGATAAACCCTACCCCTCACCCATAACCCTAACCCAGAACATAACACCTAACCCTGATCCTACTGCTCACCTTAACAGGTAAAGCTCACCGTAACCCTAACTTTAACCCCTTATCTTAACGTTAATGCATGACACCCTGAGAACAAGACCTATACCGTAAATCTAACACTAACTCCTAGCCATAACCATAACACCTAATCCCTAATTCTGAAACGCCAACCCTAACCTTAACCCTACCAACAACACTAACACTAACCCTAACCCCTTACGCTAACCCTACGCCTAAAAATAACCCTAACCTTTGATCCTGAGTCATTACCCATAATCTTAACCCTAACCCTCAACCCTAATCCCAATCCTTAACCATTAAACTTAACCCTAACTCTTAACCCTAACCCTGACCTTTACCCTAATGCCTAGAGATCTAACCGCAACACTGACCTACAGTTACACTAACCCTACCCTCTAATGCTAACCTTAAACCTGAACCATAAACCTAACCCTTAACCCTAACCCTATCCCTAACCCCCTTACCCTAACTCTAACTGTTAACCCTCACCCTAACCCTCAACCTTGACCCTAACCTTAAACCTTAATCCTAACCATGCGTTTCATGAGCCTCTGCCTTTGTCCTGCGTGACAGTTGAAGCCCAACACCCAGGGTACGATGAAGTGGGGACGCAGCCTTGCTCCACACCCACAGTGCCCCGTACATTAGACGGGGCCCGTGCCCTAACACACACCGTTAAACGTAAGCCCTAACCCTATCACTAAACCAAACCCTTCGTAAGCCCTGAATCTAACTCCTAACAGTAACCCTAATCCCTGACCCTTACTTTTGCTTCTCACCCTAAACCTAAACCCAACCACTAAACATAATCCTATTCTCTAACCCTAACAGTAATCCTAACCCTAATTCTAACCTAAAACCCTAACCCCTAAATCTAATCCTAGTCCCTAACACCTAACCTTACCCTAAACCGAATTCCAATTCTCAGAGTTCTTCAATTCAAAAACTTAAAAAAGCCTACAATCCACCAATGCCGTGTCTGAGATGAGCGTCCGCCCCTATGTCCTGCATGACAGGCAGGCGCCAATGCCCAGGGTACTATGGAGTGGAGTCCTGGGGTCTGTAGGCTTGCTAAACTCCAGTTTGGAAGAATTGCTATAGTCATATATAGGGATGCTTACATTTACTTATAGAAAGCAACTATTGATGTGTGATTTGTAGGCTTGCCTTACTCTAGTTTGGATGAAGAAGCTGAATCATATATAGGAATATTAGCTTTGAGTTAGAGGAAGCATCTATGGGGGGTGCTTTTTTGGCTTGTTAAACTCTGGTTTGGAAGAAGTTCGAGAGTCTTATATAGGAACGATATCATTCATTCAGAGAAAGCAATTATAGGGAGTTGGTTTGTAGGCTTGCTAAGCTCTAGTTTGGAGGAAGGCGAGAGTCATATATAGAACGCTTACGTTCACATAAAGCGTCTACGGGGGGACGGATTCTAGGCTTCCTAAACTCTAGCTTGGAAAAAGAGGACAGTTATGTATAGGAACTCTCGGCGGGGGATTTGTAGCATTGCTAAAATCTTAGATTGGAAAAGTTGCGAGAGTCATACATAGGAATGTTAACATTCACTCAATGAAAGCAACTATAAGGGGTGCTTTCCAGGCTGGCTACACTCTAATTTGGAAAAAGTGCGACAGTCATATATAGGAAGGCTTATATTCACTCAGACAAAGCAATTATGTGTAGGTGTATAGTAGGCATGCTAACTCTAGTTTGGAAAATTTCGAGAGCCATGTATAGGAAAGCATACAGTAACTTAGAGAAAGCAACGAACAGGGGTGGAGTGTAGGCTTTCTAAACTCTAGTTTGGAGGAAGTGCCATAGTCATATATAGGAACGCTTAAATTCGTTCAGAGAAAACAGCTGTCGGGGATTGGTTTGTAGACTTATTCAACTCTAGTTTGGAAGAAGTGCGAGAGACATATATAGGAATGTTTACATTGACTCAAAGAAAGCAACTATGGGGGAGTGTTATTTTGGCATGCCAGATGTTAGTTAAGAAGAGGTACAAGACTCATATATAGGAACACTTACATTCACACAGCGAGAGCAACTACGGAGTAGTGTCAGGTAGACATGTTAAAGTCTAGCTTGGGAGAAGTTCCAGAGTCCTATATAGGAAAGGTAACAGCCACTTTGAAAAAGCAAGTCTTGGCGGGTGGTTTGTAGGCCTGCAAAACCCTGTTTTGGTTGAAGTGTGAGAGTCATATATGAGAACGCTTACATTCACTCAGAGAAAGCAACGATGGGGTTGTTTGTAGGCTTACTAAACTGCAGTTTGGAAGAAGCACGAGAATCACATATAGGAGCACATACATTTTGACGCACTGAAAGTAACTATGGGGTGGTGTTTTATAGGCATGCTAAACTCTAGTTTGGACGAAGTTTGAGAATCACATATAAGAAAGCTTAGAGTCACTTAGAGAAAGCAAATCTCTGGGTGTGGAATGTAGGCCTGCTAAACTCTATTTTGGTTTAAGAGTGAGAGTCATATATGGGAAGGCTTACATTCCCTCAGAGAAAGCAACGACGGCGTGGTGGTTTGTAGGCATACTAAACTCTAGTTTGGAAGAAGTAGGAGAATGATATATGGGAACGCTTACATTCGCGTAGAGAAAGCAATTATGGGGTGGCGTTTTTGTAGCCATGCTAATCTCTAGTTTGGAAGAAGTTAAGGAGTAATATATAGGAAAGGGTACAGTCATAGAAACCAACTCTCGGGGGATGTTTTGTACACCTGCAAAACTCCAGTTTGGAAGTGGGAGAGAGTCATATTGGGGACCGCGTGCATTCACTCAGAGAAATCAACGATGGGATTGTGATTTGTAGGCATAGTCAACTCTAGTTTGGAAGAAGTACGAGAATCGTATATAGGAAAGCTTACCTTCACGCAGAGAAAGCAACTATGGAGTGATGTTTGTATGCCTACTAAAATATAGTTTGGAGGAAGTTCGAGAGCCATATCTGGGAAGCTTACAGTCACTTAGAGAAAGCAACCCTAGGGGGTGTTTCGTAGGCCTGCTAAACTCTATTTTCAATGAAGTGTTAGAATAATATATGGGAACTCAGTGAAAGCAACGTTGTGGTTGTGGTTCCTAGAAGAAGCAAGAGAATCACATGTAGAACCGCTTACATTCCGGCACCGAATGCAACTATGGGGTGGTGTTTTGTAGGCTTGCAAAACTCTAGTTTGGACGAAGTTTGAGAGTCATATATAGGAAAGTTTACAGTCACGTAGAGAAAGCAACTCTCTGGGTGTGGAATGTAGAGTTATTTTGGTTGAAATAGAGTTATTTTGGTTGAAATGTGAGAGTCATATATGGGAACGCTTACATTCACTCAGAGAAAACAACGTTTGGGTGGTGGTTTGTAGGGCATACTAAACTGTAGTTTGGAAGAAGTACGAGAGTCCTATATAGGAACACTTACATTCACACAGAGAAAGCACTTATGGCGTCAGGTTTTGTAGGCATGCTAAACTGTAGTTTGGAAGAAGTTGGAGAACCTTATACAGGAAAGATTACCGTCACCCAGGGAAAGCAACTCTCGGGAGATTTTTTTGTACACATGCTAAACTCTAATTTGGATGAAGTGTGAGAGTCAAACATGGGACCGCTTACATTCCCTCAGAGAAACAACACTGGGGTGGTTTTTGTAGGCATACTAAATAGTTTGGAAGAAGTACGAGAATGATATTTGGGAAGGCTTACATTCACACAGAGAAAGCAACTACGTGGTGGTGTTTTGTAAGCATGCTATAGTTTGGAAGAAGTTCCAAACCTGAACAGTCATTTAGAGAAAGCAACTCTTGGTGGGTGATTTTTAGGTCTGCTAAATTGTATTTTGAAAGAAGTACCAGAGTCATATATACTAATGCTTACATTCATGCAAAGAAAAAACCATGGGGTGATGTTTTGTGGGCATGTTAACCTGTAGTTTGGAAGAAGTTGGAGAGTCTTATTTAGGAAAGCTTACAGTCACCTAGAGAAAGCAACTCTCGGGAGAGCCTTTCTTGGCCTGCTAAACTCTACTTTGCATCAATTGTGAGAGTCAAACATGGGAATGCTTTCATTCATTCAGAGAACGCAACGTTTGGGTGGTGGTTTGTAGGCATTCTAAACTGTATTTTGGAGGAAGTACGAGAGTCATGTATATGAACGCTTACATTCATGCAGAGAAAGCAACTGTGGGGTGGTTTCTAGGCATGCTAAATTCTAGTTTGGACGAAGTTTGACAATCACATATAAGAAAGCTTAGAGTCGCTTAAAGCAAATCTCTGGGTGTGGAATGTAGGTGTGCCAAACTCTATTTTGGTTTCGGAGTGAGAGTCATATATGGGAAGGCTTACATTCACTCAGAGAAAGCAACGATGGTGTGGTCGTTTGTAGGCATACTGAACTCTAGTTTGGAAGAAGTAGGAGAATGATATATGGGAACGCTTACATTCATGCAGAGAAAGCAATTATGGGGTGGCTTTTTTGTAGCCATGCAAATCTCTATTTTGCAAGAAGTTAAAGAGTAATATATAGGAAAGCGTACCGTCATTTATAGAAACCAACTTTCGGGGGATGATTTGTAGGCCTGCAAAACTCTACTTTGGAAGAAGGGGGAGAGTCATATGGGGGACTGGGTATATTCACTCGGAGAAATCAACGACGGGGTTGTGGTTTGTAGGCATACTAAACTCTAGTTTGGAAGAAGGACGAGAATCATTTATAGGAACGCTTACATTCATGCAGAGAAAGCAACTATGGAGTGATGTTTGTATGCCTACTAAACGATAGATTGGAGGATGTTCGAGAGTCATATCTGGAAAGCTTACAGTCATTTAGAGAAAGCAACTCTCTGCGGGTGGTTCGTAGGCCTGCTAAACTCTATTTTCAATGAAGTGTTCGAATCATATACAGGAACGCTTACATTCACTCAGAGAAAGCAACGTTGGGGTGGCCGTTTTTGAGCATACTAAACTCTACTTTGGAATAGGTACGAGAGACATACATAGGAACGCTTACATTAACACAGAGAAAGCAAATACGGGGTGCTGTAGTGCAGGCATGCTAAACTATAGATTGGAAGAAGTTCGAAAGCTGACAGTCACTTAGAGAAAGCAACTCTTGGCGGGTGATTTTTAGGTCTGCTAAATTGTATTTTGAAAGACGTACAAGAGTTATATACACAAACGCTTACATTTATGCAGAGAAAGAAACTATGGGGTGATGTGTTGTTGGCATGCTAAACTGCAGTTTGAAAGGACTTCCAGAGTGTTATATAGGATAGCTACAGTCACCTAGAGAAAACAACACTCGGGACAGCTTTGCAAGCCTCTAAACACTAATTAGCAGCAATTGTGAGAGTCAAATATGGGAAAGCTTACATTCACGGAGAGAACACAACGTTTGGGTGGTGGTTTGTAGGCATAATAACTGTAGGTCGGAAGAAGTAGGAGAGTCATATATATGAACAGTTACATTCACGCAGAGAAAGAAACTGTTGGGTGGTGTATGTACGCATGTTAATCTATACTTTGGAGGAAGTTTGAGAGTCATATCTGGGGAAAATTACAGTCACATAGCTAAATCAACCATCGGGGACTGGTTTGTAGGTCTGCTAAATTCTATTTTGGAAAAAGTGATTCATATAAGGGAATGCTTATGTTCACTCAGAGAAAGCAACGATGCGGTGGTGTACTGTTGGCATGCTAAACTTTAGTTTGGAAGAAGTTCGAGAGTTTTACATTGGAAAGCTTACATTCACCTAGAGAAAGCAACTCTCAGGATGTGGTTTATAGGCCTGGTGAACTCTAATTTGGATCAAGTGTGAGAGTCATACATACGAGTTCCAAAATACAGTTTAGTATGCCTACAAACCACCAGCCTAACATTGCTTTCTCTGAGTGGATATAGGCCTTCCCTTATATGAATCTCGGACTGCTTTCAAAATGCAATTTGCCGGACCTACAAAACACCACCCGAGAGTTGCTTTCTCTCACTATAAGCTTTCCTATATATGACTTTGGGACATAGTTTAGCATGCCAACAAAAGGCCACCCCATAGTTTGCGTGAATGTAAGCGTTCCTATGCATCACGCTCGTTCTTCTTCCAAAGTATAGTACACCTACCAACCACCTCCCCAACGTTGCTTTTTCTGAGTGAATGTAAGCATTCTTTTATTCTCGTACTTCCTCCAAACTCCAGTTTAGTGTGACTAAAAATCACCACCGCAACCTTGCTTTCTCTGAGTGAATGTTAGCGTTCCCATTTAAGATTCACACTTCATCCAAAATAGAATTTGGCAGAACTACAAACCGGCCCCCAAGGGTTGCTTTCTCTGTGAGACTGTAAGCTTTCCTATTACTCTTAACTTCTTCGCAACTAGAGATTTGCATGCCTACAAAACACCACCCCATAGTTGCCCTCTCTGCGTGAATGTAAGCACTCATATATATGACTCTGCTACTTCTTCCAAAATACAGTTTAGTATGCTTACAAACAACCAACCAAACGTTGCGTTCTCTCAGAGAATGTTAGCGTTCCCAAGTATGACTGTTCCAAATGATGCAAAGTAGAGTTTAGCAGGCTTACAAACTATCTCTCGAAAGTTGCTTCCTCTGGGGGACTGTAAGCTTTCCTATAAAAGACTGTCGAACGTCTTCGAAACTACATTTCAGCACGCCAACAAAACATCACCACATAGTTTCTTTCTCAGCATAAATATAAGCGATTTTATATATGACTCTTGTACTTCTATCAAAATACAATTTAGCAGACCTCAAAATCAACCGCCAAGAGTTGCTTTCTCTAAGTCACTGTCAGCTTTCGAACTTCTTCCAAATTATATTTTATCATGCCTACAAAACACCACCCCATAGTTGCTTTCTCTGCGTCCATATAATCGTTCATATATATGACTCTCGTACTTCTTCCAAACTGGAGTTAGTATACCTACAAACCGGCACCCAAATTTACCTTTCTCTGAGTGAATGAAGCGTATCCATGTATGCCTCTTTCACTTCATCCAAATTAGAGTTTAGCGGCCCACAAACCACCTCCTGTGAGTTGCTTTCTCTAGGTGACTGTAAACTTTCCTATATAAGACTCTCGAACTACTTCCAAACTACAGTTTAGCATGTCAACAATACAGCGCCGCATCGTTGATTTCTCTGAGTGAACATAAGCGTTCCCATATATGACTCTCACTCTTCTTCCAAAATAGAATTTAGCAGACCTACACAACACCCGATGGTTCCAATTCTCTAGGTGACTTTAATTTTTCCCACATATGACTCTCGAACTTTCTCCAAACTAGATTATGATGATTACATAGACCACCCCACAGTTGCTTTCTCTGCGTGAATGTAACCGTTCATATATGACTCTCCTACTTCTTTTGAACTACAGCATTTATTCCTACAAACCATCACGACAACGTTCTTTCTGTGAGTGAATGCAAGCGTTCTCACACTTCATCCAAATTACAGTTTAGTAGACCTACCAACAAACTACAGAGATTTGTTTTTCTCTGTGTCACTGTAATCTTTCCTATGTAAGGCTCTCTAACTTCTTCCAAACCACAGTTTAGCATGCCAACAAAATACGATCACAGAGTTGCTTTCTCTGCGTGAATGTAAGCATTCGTATATATGACTCTCCTACTTCCTCCAAAATACAGTTTAGAATGCTTACAAACCACCACCCAAACGTTGCGTTCTCTGAGTGAATGTAAGCGTTCCCATGTTTGACTCTCACAATTGATGCAATCTAGAATTTAGCATGCTTAGAAACAATCTCCCGAGAGTTGCTTTCTCTGGGTGACTGTAAACTTTCCTATGTAAGACTCGCGAACTTCTTCCAAACTACAGTTTAGGATGCCAACAAAACACCGCCCCATAGTTGATTTCTCTTCGTGATCATAAGCGTTCCCATATATGACTCTCATTCTTCTTTCAAAATAGAATTTAGCAGATCTACAAAATGGCCCCCGATGGTTGCTTTCTCTAAGTGACTGTAATTTTCCCCAGATATGACTCTCGAAATTCCTCTAAACTACAGATTAGCATGCATACATACGCCACCCAACAGTTGCTTTCTCTGCGTGAATGTAACCGTTCATATATGACTCTCCTACTTCTTCCGAACTACAGTTATTATGCCTACAAACCACCACCCAAACGTTGTGTTCTCTCAGTGAATGTAAGCGTTCCCATGTTTGACTCTCACAATGGCTGCTTGTTAGAGTTTAGCAGGCTTGCAAAGCTCTCCTGAGTGTTGCTTTCTCTAGGTGACTGTAAGCTATCCTACATAACACTCTCGAACTTCTTCCAAACTGCAGTTTAGCATCCCCACAACACATCACCCCATAGTTTCTTTCTACGCATGAATGTAAGCGTTTGTATATGACTCTGGTACGTCTTTCAAAATACAATTTAGCAGACTTAAAAAATCACCCGCCAAGAGTTGCTTTCTCTAAGTGACTGTCAGCTTTCGAAATTCTTCCATTCTATAGTTTAGCATGCCTGCACTACACACCCCGTATTTGCTTTCTCTGTGTTAATGTAAGCGTTCGTATTTATGTCTCTTGTACCTCTTCCAAAGTAGAGTTTAGTATGCTCACAAACGGCCACCCCAACGTTGCTTTCTCTGAGTGAATGTAAGCGTTCCTGTATATGATTTTAACACTTCATTGAAAATAGAGTTTAGCAGGCCTACGAACAACCCCCTGAGAGTTTCTTTCTCTAAATGACTGTAAGCTTTCCAGATATGACTCTCGAACATCCTCCAAACTATAGTTTAGTAGGCATACACACATCACTCCATAGCTGGTTTGTCTGCCTGAATGTAACCGTTCATATATATGACTTTCCTACTTCTTCCGAACTACAATTAAGGCCACAAACTGCAACCCAAACCTTGCGTTCTGAGTGGATGTAAACCTTCCCATACTTGACTTTAAGAGTTGGTGCAAATTATCAGGCTTAGAAATCATCTCCCAAGAGTTGCTCTCTCTAGGTGACTGTAAGCTTTGCTATATAAGATTCTAAACTTCCTCCAAACTATAGTTTAGTAGGCATACAAACCTCACTCCATAGTTGCTTTCTCTGCATGAATGTAAGCGTTCCTATATATGATTCTCGTACTTTCTCCAAACTAGAGTTTAGTATGCCTACAAAACACAACCCCATCCTCGATTTCTCTGAGTCAATGTACGTGGTCCCCAATATGACTCTCCCACTTCTTCCAAAGTAGAGTTTTGCAGGCCTACCCTTCATCCCCCGAAAGTTGGTTTCTATAAATGAGTGTACGCTTTCCTATATAACTTCTTCCAAACTAGAGATTAGCATGGGTACAAAAAAGCCACCCCATAATTGCTTTCTCTGCATGAATGTAAGCGTTCCCATATATCATTTTCCTACCTCTTCCAAACTAGGGTTTAGTATGCCTACAAACCACCACACCATCGTTGCTTTCTCTGAGTGAATGTAACCCTTTCCATATATGACTCTCAATCTAAACCAAAATAGAGTTTAGCACGCCTACATTCCACACCCAGAGATTTGCTTTCTCTAAGTGACTCTAAGCTTTCTTATATGTGATTCTCAAACTTCGTCCAAACTAGAGTTTAGCACGCCTAGAAAACACCACCCCACAGTTCCTTTCTCTGCATGAATGTAAGCGTTTGAATATATGACTCTGGTACTTCTTTCAAAATACAATTTAGCAGACCTAAAAATCCACCGCCAAGAGTTGCTTTCTCTAAGTGACTGTCTGCTTTCGAACTTCTTCCAAACTATATTTTAGCAGGCCTACAAAACACCACCCCATAGTTGCTTTCTCTGCGTCCATATAAGCGTTCATATATATGACTCTAGTACTTCTTCCAAACTGGAGTTAGTATACCTACAAACCGGCACCCCAATTTATCTTTCTCTGAGTGAATGAAGCGTATCCATGTATGCCTCTTTCACTTCATCCAAATTAGAGTTTAGCGGCTTACAAACCACCTCCTGTGAGTTGCTTTCTCTAGGTGACTGTAAACTTTCCTATATAAGACTTTCGAACTTCTTCCAAACTACAGTTTAGCATGCCAACAATACAGCGTCCCATCGTTGATTTCTCTGAGTCAACATAAGCGTTCCCATATATGACTCTCACTCTTTTTCCAAAATAGAATTTAGCAGACCTACACACCAGCCCCCGATTGTTCCTTTCTCTAAATGACTCTAATTTTCCCCAGATATGACTCTCGAACTTCCTCCAAACTACAGATTATGATGATTACATATGCCACTCCACAGTTGCTTTCTCTGCGTGAATGTAACCGTTCATATATGACTCTCCTACTTCTTCGAACTACAGTTGTTATTCCTACAAACCACCACGACAAAGTTCTTTCTCTGAGTGAATGCAAGCGTTCTCACACATCATCCAAATTACAGTTTAGTAGACCTACCAACAAACTACAGAGAGTTGTTTTCTCTGTGTCACTGTAATCTTTCCTATATAAGGCTCTCGAACTTCTTCCAAACCACAGTTTAGCATGCCAACAAAATACGACCACAGAGTTGCTTTCTCTGCGTGAATGTAAGCATTCGTATATATGACTCTCCTACTTCCTCCAAAATACAGTTTAGAATGCTTACAAACCACCACCCAAACGTTGCGTTCTCTGAGTGAATGTAAGCGTTCCCATGTTTGACTCTCACAATTGATGCAAATTAGAGTTTAGCATGCTTAGAAACAATCTGCCGAGAGTTACTTTCTCTAGGTGACTGTAAGCTTTCTTATATAAGACTCGCGAACTTCTTCCAAACTACACTTTAGCATCCCAACGAAACACTGCCCTATCGTTGATTTCTCTGAGTGAACATAAGCATTCCCACATATGAATTTCACTCTTCTTCCAAAATAGAATTTAGCAGATCTACAAAACGGCCCCCGATTGTTGCTTTCTCTAAGTGACTGCAATTTTCCCCAGATATGACTCTCGAACTTCCTCCAAAGTATAGATTAACATGCGTACATACACCACCCAACAGTTTCTTTCTCTGCGTGAATGTAACCATTCATACATATGACTCTCCTACTTCTTCTGAACTACAGTTATTATGCCTACAAACCACCACCCAAACGTTGTGTTCTCTCCGTGAATGTAAGCGTTCCCATGTTTGACTCTCACAATTACTGCTAATTAGTGTTTAGAGGCTTGTAAAGCTGTCCCGAGTGTTGCTTTCTCTAGGTGACTGTAAGCTATCCTATATAACACTCTCGAACTCCTTCCAAACTGCAGTTTAGCATGCCAACAACACATCACCCCATAGTTTCTTTCTCTGCATAAATGTAAGCGTTTGTATATGACTCTGGTACGTCTTTCAAAATACAATTTAGCAGACCTAAAAATCACCCGCCAAGAGTTGCTTTCTCTAAGTGACTGTCAGCTTTCGAACATCTTCCAATCTATAGTTTAGCATGCCTGCATTACAGCACCCCGTATTTGCTTTCTCTGTGTTAATGTAAGCGTTCGTATTTATGTCTCTCGTACCTCTTCCAAAGTAGAGTTTAGTGTGCTCAAAAACGGCCACCCCAACGTTGCTTTCTCTGAGTGAATGTAAGCATTCCTGTATATGATTCGAACACTTCATTGAAAATAGAGTTTAGCAGGCCTACGAACCATCCCCAGAGAGTTGCTTTCTCTAAATGACTGTAAGCTTTCCAGATATGACTCTCGAACATCCTCCAAACTATCGTTTAGTAGGCATACAAACATCACTCCATAGTTGCTTTCTCTGCATGAATGTAAGCGTTCCTATAAATGATTCTCGTCCTTCTTCCAAACTAGAGTTTAGTATGCCTACAAACCACAACCCCATCATTGATTTCTCCGAGTGAATGTACCCAGTCCCCCATATGACTCTCCCCCTTCTTCCAAAGTAGAGTTTTGCAGGCCTACAAACCATCCCCCGAAAGTTGGTTTCTATAAATGACGGTACGCTTTCCTATATATTACTCTTTAACTTCTTGCAAAATAGAGATTAGCGTGGCTACAAAAAAGCCACCCCATAATTGCTTTCTCTGCATGAATGTAAGCGTTCCCATATATCATTCTCCTACTTCTTCCAAACTAGAGTTCAGTATGCCTACAAACCACCACACCATCGTTGCTTTCTCTGAGTGAATGTAAGCCTTCCCATATATGACTCTCACTCCGAAACCAAAATAGAGTTTAGCACGCCTACATTCCACACCCAGAGATTTGCTTTAAGCGACTCTAAGCTTTCTTATATGTGATTCTCAAACTTCGTCCAAACTAGAGTTTAGCATGCCTAGAAAACACCACCCCAGAGTTGCTTTCTCTGCATGAATGTAAGCGTTTGAATATATGACTCTGGTATTTCTTTCAAAATACAATTCAGCAGACCGAAAAATGAACCGCCGAGAGTTGCTTTCTCTAAGTGACTGTCTGCTTTCGAACTTCTTCCAAACTATAATTTAGCAGGAATACAAAACACCACCCCATAGTTGCTTTCTCTGCGTCCATATAAGCGTTCATATATATGACTCTAGTACTTCTTCCAAACTGGAGTTAGTATACCTACAAACCGGCACCCCAATTTACCTTTCTCTGAGTGAATGAAGCGTATCCATGTATGCCTCTTTCACTTCATCCAAATTAGAGTTTAGCGGCTTACAAACCACCTCCTGTGAGTTGCTTTCTCTAGGTGACTGTAAACTTTCCTATATAAGACTCTCGAACTTCTTCCAAACTACAGTTTAGCATGCCAACAATACAGCGTCCCATCGTTGATTTCTCTGAGTCAACATAAGCGTTCCCATATATGACTCTCACTCTTCTTCCAAAATAGAATTTAGCAGACCTACACACCAGCCCCCGATTGTTCCTTTCTCTATGTGACTCTAATTTTCCCCAGATATGATTCTCGAACTTCCTCCAAACTACAGATTATGATGATTACCTACGCCACCCCACAGTTGCTTTCTCTGCGTGAATGTAACCGTTCATATATGACTCTCCTACTTCTTCGAACTACAGTTGTTATTCCTACAAACCACCACGACAAAGTTCTTTCTCTGAGTGAATGCAAGCGTTCTCACACTTCATCCAAATCACAGTTTAGCAGATCTACCAAGAAACTACAGAGAGTTGTTTTCTCTGTGTCACTGTAATCTTTCCTATATAAGGCTCTCGAACTTCTTCCAAACCACAGTTTAGCATGCCAACAAAATACGACCACAGAGTTGCTTTCTCTGCGTGAATGTAAGCATTCGTATATATGACTCTCCTACTTCCTCCAAAATACAGTTTAGAATGCTTAAAGACCAGCCACCCAAACGTTGCGTTCTCTGAGTGAATGTAAGCGTTCCCATGTTTGACTCTCACAATTGCTGCTAATTAGTGTTTAGAGGCTTGTAAAGCTGTCCCGAGTGTTGCTTTCTCTAGGTGACTGTAAGCTATCCTATATAACACTCTCGAACACCTTCCAAACTGCAGTTTAGCATCCCCACAACACATCACCCCATAGTTTCTTTCTCTGCGTGAATGTAAGCATTTGTATATGACTCCGGTACATCTTTCAAAATACAATTTAGCAGACCTAAAAATCACCCGCCAAGAGTTGCTTTCTCTAAGTGACTGTCAGCTTTCGAACTTCTTCTAATCTATAGTTTAGCATGCCTGCACTACAGCACCCCGTATTTGCTTTCTCTGTGTTAATGTAAGCGTTCGTATTTGTCTCTCGTACCTCTTCCAAAGAAGAGTTTAGTATGCTCAAAAACGGCCACCCCAACGTTGCTTTCTCTGAGTGAATGTAAGCGTTCCTGTATATGATTCGAACACTTCATTGAAAATAGAGTTTAGCAGGCCTACGAACCACCCCCAGAGAGTTGCTTTCTGTAAATGACTGTAAGCTTTCCAGATATGACTCTCGAACATCCTCCAATCTATTGTTTAGTAGGCATACAAACATCACTCCATAGTTGCTTTCTCTGCATGAATGTAAGCGTTCCTATATATGATTCTCGTCCTTCTTCCAAACTAGAGTTTAGTATGCCTACAAACCACAACCCCATCGTTGATTTCTCCGAGTGAATGTACCCAGTCCCCCATATGATTCTCCCCCTTCTTCCAAAGTAGAGTTTTGCAGGCCTACAAACCATCCCCCGAAAGTTGTTTCTATAAATGACGGTACGCTTTCCTATATATTACTCTTTAACTTCTTGCAAAATAGAGATTAGCGTGGCTACAAAAAAGCCACCCCATAATTGCTTTCTCTGCATGAATGTAAGCGTTCCCATATATCATTCTCCTACTTCTTCCAAACTAGAGTTCAGTATGCCTACAAACCACCACACCATCGTTGCTTTCTCTGAGTGAATGTAAGCCTTCCCATATATGACTCTCACTCCGAAACCAAAATAGAGTTTAGCACGCCTACATTCCACACCCAGAGATTTGCTTTAAGCGACTCTAAGCTTTCTTATATGTGATTCTCAAACTTCGTCCAAACTAGAGTTTAGCATGCCTAGAAAACACCACCCCAGAGTTGCTTTCTCTGCATGAATGTAAGCGTTTGAATATATGACTCTGGTATTTCTTTCAAAATACAATTCAGCAGACCGAAAAATGAACCGCCGAGAGTTGCTTTCTCTAAGTGACTGTCTGCTTTCGAACTTCTTCCAAACTATAATTTAGCAGGAATACAAAACACCACCCCATAGTTGCTTTCTCTGCGTCCATATAAGCGTTCATATATATGACTCTAGTACTTCTTCCAAACTGGAGTTAGTATACCTACAAACCGGCACCCCAATTTACCTTTCTCTGAGTGAATGAAGCGTATCCATGTATGCCTCTTTCACTTCATCCAAATTAGAGTTTAGCGGCTTACAAACCACCTCCTGTGAGTTGCTTTCTCTAGGTGACTGTAAACTTTCCTATATAAGACTCTCGAACTTCTTCCAAACTACAGTTTAGCATGCCAACAATACAGCGTCCCATCGTTGATTTCTCTGAGTCAACATAAGCGTTCCCATATATGACTCTCACTCTTCTTCCAAAATAGAATTTAGCAGACCTACACACCAGCCCCCGATTGTTCCTTTCTCTATGTGACTCTAATTTTCCCCAGATATGACTCTCGAACTTCCTCCAAACTACAGATTATGATGATTACCTACGCCACCCCACAGTTGCTTTCTCTGCGTGAATGTAACCGTTCATATATGACTCTCCTACTTCTTCGAACTACAGTTGTTATTCCTACAAACCACCACGACAAAGTTCTTTCTCTGAGTGAATGCAAGCGTTCTCACACTTCATCCAAATCACAGTTTAGCAGATCTACCAAGAAACTACAGAGAGTTGTTTTCTCTGTGTCACTGTAATCTTTCCTATATAAGGCTCTCGAACTTCTTCCAAACCACAGTTTAGCATGCCAACAAAATACGACCACAGAGTTGCTTTCTCTGCGTGAATGTAAGCATTCGTATATATGACTCTCCTACTTCCTCCAAAATACAGTTTAGAATGCTTAAAGACCAGCCACCCAAACGTTGCGTTCTCTGAGTGAATGTAAGCGTTCCCATGTTTGACTCTCACAATTGCTGCTAATTAGTGTTTAGAGGCTTGTAAAGCTGTCCCGAGTGTTGCTTTCTCTAGGTGACTGTAAGCTATCCTATATAACACTCTCGAACACCTTCCAAACTGCAGTTTAGCATCCCCACAACACATCACCCCATAGTTTCTTTCTCTGCGTGAATGTAAGCATTTGTATATGACTCCGGTATATCTTTCAAAATACAATTTAGCAGACCTAAAAATCACCCGCCAAGAGTTGCTTTCTCTAAGTGACTGTCAGCTTTCGAACTTCTTCTAATCTATAGTTTAGCATGCCTGCACTACAGCACCCCGTATTTGCTTTCTCTGTGTTAATGTAAGCGTTCGTATTTGTCTCTCGTACCTCTTCCAAAGTAGAGTTTAGTATGCTCAAAAACGGCCACCCCAACGTTGCTTTCTCTGAGTGAATGTAAGCGTTCCTGTATATGATTCGAACACTTCATTGAAAGTAGAGTTTAGCAGGCCTACGAACCACCCCCAGAGAGTTGCTTTCTGTAAATGACTGTAAGCTTTCCAGATATGACTCTCGAACATCCTCCAATCTATTGTTTAGTAGGCATACAAACATCACTCCATAGTTGCTTTCTCTGCATGAATGTAAGCGTTCCTATATATGATTCTCGTCCTTCTTCCAAACTAGAGTTTAGTATGCCTACAAACCACAACCCCATCGTTGATTTCTCCGAGTGAATGTACCCAGTCCCCCATATGATTCTCCCCCTTCTTCCAAAGTAGAGTTTTGCAGGCCTACAAACCATCCCCCGAAAGTTGTTTCTATAAATGACGGTACGCTTTCCTATATATTACTCTTTAACTTCTTGCAAAATAGAGATTAGCGTGGCTACAAAAAAGCCACCCCATAATTGCTTTCTCTGCATGAATGTAAGCGTTCCCATATATCATTCTCCTACTTCTTCCAAACTAGAGTTCAGTATGCCTACAAACCACCACACCATCGTTGCTTTCTCTGAGTGAATGTAAGCCTTCCCATATATGACTCTCACTCCGAAACCAAAATAGAGTTTAGCACGCCTACATTCCACACCCAGAGATTTGCTTTAAGCGACTCTAAGCTTTCTTATATGTGATTCTCAAACTTCGTCCAAACTAGAGTTTAGCATGCCTAGAAAACACCACCCCAGAGTTGCTTTCTCTGCATGAATGTAAGCGTTTGAATATATGACTCTGGTATTTCTTTCAAAATACAATTCAGCAGACCGAAAAATGAACCGCCGAGAGTTGCTTTCTCTAAGTGACTGTCTGCTTTCGAACTTCTTCCAAACTATAATTTAGCAGGAATACAAAACACCACCCCATAGTTGCTTTCTCTGCATCCATATAAGCGTTCATATATATGACTCTAGTACTTCTTCCAAACTGGAGTTAGTATACCTACAAACCGGCACCCCAATTTACCTTTCTCTGAGTGAATGAAGCGTATCCATGTATGCCTCTTTCACTTCATCCAAATTAGAGTTTAGCGGCTTACAAACCACCTCCTGTGAGTTGCTTTCTCTAGGTGACTGTAAACTTTCCTATATAAGACTCTCGAACTTCTTCCAAACTACAGTTTAGCATGCCAACAATACAGCGTCCCATCGTTGATTTCTCTGAGTCAACATAAGCGTTCCCATATATGACTCTCACTCTTCTTCCAAAATAGAATTTAGCAGACCTACACACCAGCCCCCGATTGTTCCTTTCTCTATGTGACTCTAATTTTCCCCAGATATGACTCTCGAACTTCCTCCAAACTACAGATTATGATGATTACCTACGCCACCCCACAGTTGCTTTCTCTGCGTGAATGTAACCGTTCATATATGACTCTCCTACTTCTTCGAACTACAGTTGTTATTCCTACAAACCACCACGACAAAGTTCTTTCTCTGAGTGAATGCAAGCGTTCTCACACTTCATCCAAATCACAGTTTAGCAGATCTACCAAGAAACTACAGAGAGTTGTTTTCTCTGTGTCACTGTAATCTTTCCTATATAAGGCTCTCGAACTTCTTCCAAACCACAGTTTAGCATGCCAACAAAATACGACCACAGAGTTGCTTTCTCTGCGTGAATGTAAGCATTCGTATATATGACTCTCCTACTTCCTCCAAAATACAGTTTAGAATGCTTAAAAACCAGCCACCCAAACGTTGCGTTCTCTGAGTGAATGTAAGCGTTCCCATGTTTGACTCTCACAATTGCTGCTAATTAGTGTTTAGAGGCTTGTAAAGCTGTCCCGAGTGTTGCTTTCTCTAGGTGACTGTAAGCTATCCTACATAACACTCTCGAACTTCTTCCAAACTGCAGTTTAGCATCCCCACAACACATCACCCCATAGTTTCTTTCTCTGCATGAATGTAAGCGTTTGTATATGACTCTGGTACGTCTTTCAAAATACAATTTAGCAGACTTAAAAAATCACCCGCCAAGAGTTGCTTTCTCTAAGTGACTGTCAGCTTTCGAACTTCTTCCATTCTATAGTTTAGCATGCCTGCACTACACACCCCGTATTTGCTTTCTCTGTGTTAATGTAAGCGTTCGTATTTATGTCTCTTGTACCTCTTCCAAAGTAGAGTTTAGTATGCTCACAAACGGCCACCCCAACGTTGCTTTCTCTGAGTGAATGTAAGCGTTCCTGTATATGATTTTAACACTTCATTGAAAATAGAGTTTAGCAGGCCTACGAACAACCCCCTGAGAGTTTCTTTCTCTAAATGACTGTAAGCTTTCCAGATATGACTCTCGAACATCCTCCAAACTATAGTTTAGTAGGCATACACACATCACTCCATAGCTGGTTTGTCTGCCTGAATGTAACCGTTCATATATATGACTTTCCTACTTCTTCCGAACTACAATTAAGGCCACAAACTGCAACCCAAACCTTGCGTTCTGAGTGGATGTAAACCTTCCCATACTTGACTTTAAGAGTTGGTGCAAATTATCAGGCTTAGAAATCATCTCCCAAGAGTTGCTCTCTCTAGGTGACTGTAAGCTTTGCTATATAAGATTCTAAACTTCCTCCAAACTATAGTTTAGTAGGCATACAAACCTCACTCCATAGTTGCTTTCTCTGCATGAATGTAAGCGTTCCTATATATGATTCTCGTACTTTCTCCAAACTAGAGTTTAGTATGCCTACAAAACACAACCCCATCCTCGATTTCTCTGAGTCAATGTACGTGGTCCCCAATATGACTCTCCCACTTCTTCCAAAGTAGAGTTTTGCAGGCCTACCCTTCATCCCCCGAAAGTTGGTTTCTATAAATGAGTGTACGCTTTCCTATATAACTTCTTCCAAACTAGAGATTAGCATGGGTACAAAAAAGCCACCCCATAATTGCTTTCTCTGCATGAATGTAAGCGTTCCCATATATCATTTTCCTACCTCTTCCAAACTAGGGTTTAGTATGCCTACAAACCACCACACCATCGTTGCTTTCTCTGAGTGAATGTAACCCTTTCCATATATGACTCTCAATCTAAACCAAAATAGAGTTTAGCACGCCTACATTCCACACCCAGAGATTTGCTTTCTCTAAGTGACTCTAAGCTTTCTTATATGTGATTCTCAAACTTCGTCCAAACTAGAGTTTAGCACGCCTAGAAAACACCACTCCACAGTTCCTTTCTCTGCATGAATGTAAGCGTTTGAATATATGACTCTGGTACTTCTTTCAAAATACAATTTAGCAGACCTAAAAATCCACCGTCAAGAGTTGCTTTCTCTAAGTGACTGTCTGCTTTCAAACTTCTTCCAAACTATATTTTAGCAGGCCTACAAAACACCACCCCATAGTTGCTTTCTCTGCGTCCATATAAGCGTTCATATATATGACTCTAGTACTTCTTCCAAACTGGAGTTAGTATACCTACAAACCGGCACCCCAATTTACCTTTCTCTGAGTGAATGAAGCGTATCCATGTATGCCTCTTTCACTTCATCCAAATTAGAGTTTAGCGGCTTACAAACCACCTCCTGTGAGTTGCTTTCTCTAGGTGACTGTAAACTTTCCTATATAAGACTCTCGAACTTCTTCCAAACTGCAGTTTAGCATGCCAACAATACAGCGTCCCATCGTTGATTTCTCTGAGTCAACATAAGCGTTCCCATATATGACTCTCACTCTTTTTCCAAAATAGAATTTAGCAGACCTACACACCAGCCCCCGATTGTTCCTTTCTCTAAATGACTCTAATTTTCCCCAGATATGACTCTCGAACTTCCTCCAAACTACAGATTATGATGATTACATACGCCACTCCACAGTTGCTTTCTCTGCGTGAATGTAACCGTTCATATATGACTCTCCTACTTCTTCGAACTACAGTTGTTATTCCTACAAACCACCACGACAAAGTTCTTTCTCTGAGTGAATGCAAGCGTTCTCACACATCATCCAAATTACAGTTTAGTAGACCTACCAACAAACTACAGAGAGTTGTTTTCTCTGTGTCACTGTAATCTTTCCTATATAAGGCTCTCGAACTTCTTCCAAACCACAGTTTAGCATGCCAACAAAATACGATCACAGAGTTGCTTTCTCTGCGTGAATGTAAGCATTCGTATATATGACTCTCCTACTTCCTCCAAAATACAGTTTAGAATGCTTACAAACCACCACCCAAACGTTGCGTTCTCTGAGTCAATGTAAGCGTTCCCATGTTTGACTCTCACAATTGATGGAAATTAGAGTTTAGCACGCTTAGAAACAATCTGCCGAGAGTTACTTTCTCTAGGTGACTGTAAGCTTTCTTATATAAGACTCGCGAACTTCTTCCAAACTACACTTTAGCATCCCAACGAAACACTGCCCTATCGTTGATTTCTCTGAGTGAACATAAGCGTTCCCACATATGAATTTCACTCTTCTTCCAAAATAGAATTTAGCAGATCTACAAAACGGCCCCCGATTGTTGCTTTCTCTAAGTGACTGCAATTTTCCCCAGATATGACTCTCGAACTTCCTCCAAAGTATAGATTAACATGCGTACATACACCACCCAACAGTTTCTTTCTCTGCGTGAATGTAACCGTTCATACATATGACTCTCCTACTTCTTAGGGTAAAGGTTAAGCGCTAGGGTTAGGGATTAGTGATTAGGGTTTTTGGTTAGTATTAGGGTTAGCGGTTAGGAGTTAGTGTTTTATGAAGGGGTATGGTTAGAATTAGGATTGGGGTTAGAGTTAGGGTGAGGTATAGGGCTTAGGTTTAGGGTAAAAGGATAGGATTAGGGTTACGGGTTGGGCTTAGGTTTAGGGTTAAAGTTTACTGCTAGGGTAAGGGATAGGGTTCAGGGTTAGCTTTAGGGGTTCTGGATAGGGTTAGGTGTTAGGTTAGTGTCAGGGTTAGGTCTAGTCGTGAGGGTAAGGTTTAGGGTTAGCTTTAAGAGCTAGGGTTACGTTTAATGGTTAGGATTAGGATTAGGGCTAAGGGTTAGGGTAAGGCTTAGGGGTTAGGGTGAAGGGTTATGTTCAAGGGTTAGGGTTTTTGTTAGGCATAGCGTTGGGGTTAGAAGTAAGGGTTACTGTCAGTGTTAGGGTTGTAGGTAGGGTTACGGTTAGGGTTAGCGGTTTAGAATTAGGGTTAGGGATTAGGTGTCACAGTGATGACTAGGAGATAGGGTTACAATTATGGGATAGGGGTTGTTCTCAGGAAATGGGTTATGCATTAACGTTAGGATAAGAGGTAAAGTTAGGCGCACGGTGAGGTTTACGTGTTAAGGGGAGAGATAGGAACAGGGTTGGGTTGTTATGTTCAGGGTTAGGGTTATCTGTTAAAGGTATTGGTTATGCTTAGCGCACAGGCCCTGTCTGCATTAGGCGGGCGGGGGGAGTTTAGGGGGCTGGGATTGTACCCGGGAACCCACTCTATCATACTCTGGGTATGGGCCCGTGGGTTTCATGCAGGACACAGTGGTAGAGCCTCCTTTCACGCATGGCATGGGAGGATTGCAGGCTTTCTAAACTCTAAGAAAGCAAGAAGTCTGAGAATTAGATTTAGGGGTAGGATTATGGTTAGGGTTAAGGATGAAGTTTAGTGTTAGGCTGAGGGCTTAGGGTTAGGGATTAGGGTTAGGGTTAAAGGTTACCCTTAGGTTTAACGGTTACACTTTGGTTTAGGGTTGAGGTTTACGGTTAGGGTTAAGATGAGGGGTTAGGGTTTGGTACAGGGTTAGGGTTAAGTGTTAGGTTTAGGGTTGAAGATTAGGATTAGGGTTAGGATTAAAGGTTAGCGTGAGAGTTAACGCTTAGGGTTAAGGTTAAGAGTTAGGGTTTAGGGTTAGGGTTAGGGTTAGTTTTAGGGTTAGAGTTATGTGCTATGGTTTGTGTTAGAGGTTAGGGTTAGGTTTACTGGTCACGGTTAGGGTTACGTTTAGGGGGTAGCATTAGGGTTAGGGTTAGGGTTAAGGGATAGGATTAGGGATAAGTGTTGGGCTTAGGGTTAGGTTTTAGTGTTAGGGTTATCATTAAGGATTAAGGGTAGGGTCAGGGTTAAATGCTTGGGTGCGGGTAATGGTTAGGGTCAGGGTTAAGGTTCACGGATAGGGTTAGTGTTAAGGGTTACGGGTAGGTTTAGGGTTCAGGGTTAGAGTTAGCATTAGGGCTTAAGGTTAGGATTAGGTGGAAGGTTAGATTTAGGGTTAGATCTAGGCGTTAGGGTAAGGGCTAGCGTTAGGGTTAAGAGATAGGGTTAGGTTTAATGCTTAGGATTAGGGTTAGGGTTTGGGGTTAAAGTAAGTGTTAGGGGTTAGGTTTAAGGATCAAAGCTTAGGGTTATTTTTAGCTGTAGTGTTAGGGTTAGGGATAAGGGATCCCATTAGCATTAAGGGTCTTCCTTACTGTAGGGTTAAGGATTAGGCTTAGAGTTAAAGGTTAAGGTTAGGGTCAGTGTTAAGATTTAGGGTGAGGGTTTACGGTTAGGGTAAAGGTTAAGCGTTAGGGTTAGGGATTAGTGATTAGGGTTTCTGGTTAGTGTTAGGGTTAGCGGTTAGGAGTTAGTGTTTTATGAAGGGGTATGGTTAGAATTAGGATTGGGGTTAGAGTTAGGGTGAGGTATAGGGGTTAGGTTTAGGGGTTAGTTTTAGGGTAAAAGGATAGGATTAGGGTTACTTGTTGGGCTAGGTTTAGGGTTAAAGTTTACTGCTAGGGTTAGGGATAGGGTTCAGGGTTAGCGTTAGGGGTTCTGGTGAGGGTTAGGTGTTAGGTTAGTGTCAGGGTTAGGTCTAGTCGTGAGGGTAAGGTTTAGGGTTACCTTTAAGAGCTAGGGTTAGGTTTAATGGTTAGGATTAGGATTAGGGTTAAGGGTTAGGGTAAGGCTTAGGGGTTAGGGTCAAGGGTTAGGGTTTTTTTTAGGCATAGCGTTGGGGTTAGAAGTAAGGGTTACTGTCAGTGTTAGGGTTGTAGGTAGGGTTAGGGTTAGGGTTAGCGGTTTAGAATTAGGGTTAGGGATTAGGTGTCACAGTGATCACTAGGAGATAGGGTTAGAATTATGGGATAGGGGTTGTTCTCAGGAAATGCGTTATGCATTAACGTTAGGATAAGAGGTTAAAGTTAGGCGCACGGTGAGGTTTACGTGTTAAGGGGAGAAATAGGAACAGGGTTGGGTGTTACGTTCAGGGTTAGGGTTATCTGTTAAAGGTATTGTTTATGCTTAGCGCACGGGCCCTGTCTGCATTAGGCGGGCGGGGGGAGTTTAGGGGGCTGGGATTGTACCCGGGAAGCCACTCTATCATACTCTGGGTATGGGCCCGTGGGTTTCATGCAGGACACAGTGGTAGAGCCTCATTTCACGCATGGCATGGGAGGATTGCAGACTTTCTAAACTCTAAGAAAGCAAGAAGTCTGAGAATTAGATTTAGGGTTAGGATTCTGGTTAGGGTTAAGGATGAAGTTTAGTGTTAGGGTGAGGGCTTAGGGTTAGGGATTAGGGTTAGGGTTAAAGGTTACTCTTAGGTTTAACGGTTACACTTTGGTTTAGAGTTGAGGTTTACGGTTAGGGTTAAGATGAGGGGTTAGGGTTTGGTACAGGGTTAGGGTTAAGTGTTAGGTTTAGGGTTGAAGATTAGGATTAGGGTTAGGATTAAAGGTTAGCGTGAGAGTTAACGCTTAGGGTTAAGGTTAAGAGTTAGGGTTTAGAGTTAGAGTTAGGGTTAGTTTTAGGGTTAGAGTTATGTGCTATGGTTTGTGTTAGAGGTTAGGGGTAGGTTTACTGGTCACGGTTAGGGTTACGTTTAGGGGGTAGCATTAGGGTTAGGGTTAGGGTTAAGGGATAGGATTAGGGATAAGTGTTGGGCTTAGGGTTAGGGTTTAGTGTTAGGGTTAGCAGTAAGGATTAGGGTTAGGGTCAAGTTTAAATGCTTGGGTGCGGGTAATGGTTAGGGTCAGGGTTAAGGTTCACGGATAGGGTTAGTTTAAGGGTTACGGGTAGGTTTAGGGTTCAGGGTTAGAGTTAGCATTAGGGCTTAAGGTTAGGATTAGGCGGTAGGTTAGACTTAGGGTTAGATCTAGGCCTTAGGGTAAGGGCTAGCGTTAGGGTTAAGAGATAGGGTTAGGTTTAATGCTTAGGATTAGGGTTAGGGTTTGGGGTTAAAGTAAGTGTTAGGGGTTAGGTTTAAGGATCAAAGGTTAGGGTTATTTTTAGCTGTAGTGTTAGGGTTAGGGATAAGGGATCCCATTAGCATTAAGGGTCTTCCTTACTGTAGGGTTAAGGGTTAGGCTTAGAGTTAAAGGTTAAGGTTAGGGTCAGTGTTAAGATTTAGGGTGAGGGTTAACGGTTAGGGTAAAGGTTAAGCGTTAGGGTTAGGGATTAGTGATTAGGGTTTTTGGTTAGTGTTAGGGTTAGCGGTTAGGAGTTAGTGTTTTATGAAGGGGTATGGTTAGAATTAGGATTGGGGTTAGAGTTAGGGTGAGGTATAGGGGTTAGGTTTAGGGGTTAGTTTTAGGGTAAAAGGATAGGATTAGGGTTACGGGTTGGGCTTAGGTTTAGGGTTAAAGTTTACTGCTAGGGTTAGGGATAGGGTTCAGGGTTAGCTTTAGGGGTTCTGGTTAGGGTTAGGTGTTAGGTTAGTGTCAGGGTTAGGTCTAGTCGTGAGGGTAAGGTTTAGGGTTAGCTTTAAGAGCTAGGGTTAGGTTTAATGGTTAGGATTAGGATTAGGGTTAAGGGTTAGGGTAAGGCTTAGGGGTTAGGGTGAAGGGTTAGGGTCAAGGGTTAGGGTTTTTGTTAGGCATAGCGTTGGGGTTAGAAGTAAGGGTTACTGTCAGTGTCAGGGTTGTAGGTAGGGTTACGGTTAGGGTTAGCGGTTTAGAATTAGGGTTAGGGATTAGGTGTCACAGTGATGACTAGGAGATAGGGTTAGAATTATGGGATAGGGGTTGTTCTCAGGAAATGGGTTATGCATTAAGGTTAGGATAAGAGGTTAAAGTTAGGCGCACGGTGAGGTTTACGTGTTAAGGGGAGAAATAGGAACAGGGTTGGGTGTTATGTTCAGGGTTAGGGTTATCTGTTAAAGGTATTGTTTATGCTTAGTGCACGGGCCCTGTCTGCATTGGGCGGGCGGGGGGAGTTTAGGAGGCTGGGATTGTACCCGGGAACCCACTCTATCATACTCTGGCTATGAGCCCGTGGGTTTCATGAAGGACGCAGTGGTAGAGCCTCCTTTCACGCATGGCATGGGAGGATTGCAGGCTTTCTAAACTCTAAGAAAGCAAGAAGTCTGAGAATTAGATTTAGGGTTAGGATTATGGTTAGGGTTAAGGATGAAGTTTAGTGTTAGGGTGAGGGCTTAGGGTTAGGGCTTAGGGTTAGGGTTAAAGGTTACCCTTAGGTTTAACGGTTACACTTTGGTTTAGGGTTGAGGTTTACGGTTAGGGTTAAGATGAGGGGTTAGGGTTTGGTACAGGGTTAGGGTTAAGTGTTAGGTTTAGGGTTGAAGATTAGGATTAGGGTTAGGATTAAAGGTTAGCGTGAGAGTTAACTCTTAGTGTTAAGGTTAAGAGTTAGGGTTTAGGGTTTAGGGTTAGGGTTAGGGTTAGTTTTAGAGTTAGAGTTATGTGCTATGGTTTGTGTTAGAGGTTAAGGTTAGATTTACTGGTCACGGCTAGGGTTAGGTTTAGGGGGTAGCATTAGGGTTAGGCTTATGGTTAGGGTTAAGGGATAGGATTAGGGATAAGTGTTGGGCTTACGGTTAGGGTTTAGTGTTAGGGTTATCATTAAGGATTAGGGGTAGGGTCAGGGTTAAATGCTTGGGTGCGGGTAATGGTTAGGGTCAGGGTTAAAGTTCACGGATAGGGTTAGTGTTAAGGGTTACGAGTAGGTTTAGGTTTCAGGGTTAGAGTTAGCATTAGGGCTTAAGGTTAGGATTAGGCGGTAGGTTAGATTTAGGGTTAGATCTAGGCGTTAGGGTAAGGGCTAGCGTTAGGGTTCAGAGATAGGGTTAGGTTTAATGCTTAGGATTAGGGTTAGGGTTTGGGGTTAAAGTAAGTGTTTGGGGTTAGGTTTCAGGATCAAAGGTTAGGGTTATTTTTAGCTGTAGTGTTAGGGTTAGGGATAAGGGATCCCATTAGCATTAAGGGTCTTCCTTACTGTAGGGTTAAGGGTTAGGCTTAGAGTTAAAGGTTAAGGTTAGGGTCAGTGTTAAGATTTAGGGTGAGGGTTAACGGTTAGGGTAAAGGTTAAGCGTTAGGGTTAGGGATTAGTGATTAGGGATTTTGGTTAGTGTTAGGGTTAGCGGTTAGGAGTTAGTGTTTTATGAAGGGGTATGTTTAGAATTAGGATTGGGGTTAGAGTTAGGGTGAGGTATAGGGGTTAGGTTTAGGGGTTAGTTTTAGGGTAAAAGGATAGGATTAGGGTTACGGGTTGGGCTTAGGTTTAGGGTTAAATTTTACTACTGGGTTTAGGGATAGGGTTCAGGGTTAGCTTTAGGGGTTCTGGTTAGGGTTAGGTGTTAGGTTAGTGTCAGGATTAGGTCTAGTCGTGAGGGTAAGGTTTAGGGTTAGCTTTAAGAGCTAGGGTTAGGTTTAATGGTTAGGATTAGGATTAGGGTTAAGGGTTAGGGTAAGGCTTAGGGGTTAGGGTGAAGGGTTAGGGTCAAGGGTTAGGGTTTTTGTTAGGCATAGCGTTGGGGTTAGAAGTAAGGGTTACTGTCAGTGTTAGGGTTGTAGGTAGGGTTACGGTTAGGGTTAGCGGTTTAGAATTAGGGTTAGAGATTAGGTGTCACAGTGATGACTAGGAGATAGGGTTAGAATTATGGGATAGGGGTTGTTCTCAGGAAATGTGTTATGCATTAACGTTAGGATAAGAGGTTAAAGTTAGGCGCACGGTGAGGTTTACGTGTTAAGGGGAGAAATAGGAACAGGGTTGGGTGTTATGTTCAGGGTTACGGTTATCTGTTAAAGGTATTGTTTATGCTTAGCACACGGGCCCTGTCTGCATTAGGCGGGCGGGGGGAGTTTAGTGGGCTGGGATTGTACCCGGGAAACCACTCTATCATACCCTGGGTATGGGCCCGTGGGTTTCATGCAGGACACAGTGGTAGAGCCTCCTTTCACGCATGGCATGGGAGGATTGCAGGCTTTCTAAACTCTAAGAAAGCAAGAAGTCTGAGAATTAGATTTAGGGTTAGGATTATGGTTAGGGTTAAGGATGAAGTTTAGTGTTAGGGTGAGGGCTTAGGTTTAGGACTTAGGGTTAGGGTTAAAGGTTAGTCTTAGGTTTAACGGTTACACTTTGGTTTAGGGTTGAGGTTTACGGTTAGGGTTAAGATGAGGGGTTAGGGTTTGGTACAGGGTTAGGGTTAAGTGTTAGGTTTAGGGTTGAAGATTAGGATTAGGGTTAGGATTAAAGGTTAGCGTGAGAGTTAACGCTTAGGGTTAAGGTTAAGAGTTAGGGTTTAGGGTTAGGGTTAGGGTTAGTGTTAGTTTTAGGGTTAGAGTTATGTGCTATGGTTTGTGTTAGAGGTTAGGGTTAGGTTTACTGGTCACGGTTAGGGTTACGTTTATGGGGTAGCATTAGGGTTAAGGTTAAGGTTAAGGGATAGGATTAGGGATAAGTGTTGGGCTTAGGGTTAGGGTTTAGTGTTAGTGTTAGCATTAAGGATTAGGGTTAGGGTCAGGGTTAAAAGCTTGGGTGCGGGTAATGGTTATGGTCAGGGTTAAGGTTCACGGATAGGGTTAGTGTTAAGAGTTACGGGTAGGTTTAGGGTTTAGGTTTAGAGTTAGCGTTAGGTTTAGGGTTAGGGGTTAGGGTTAGGGTCAGGGTCAGGGTCAGGGGTTAGGGGTTAGGGTTAGGGGTTAGGGTTAGGGTTAGGGTTAGGGGGGTTAGGGTTATGGTTGGGGTTGGGGTTAGGGTTAGGGGTTAGGTTTAGGGTTAGGGGTTAGGGTTAGGGTTAGGGTTCGGGTTCGGGTTAGGGTTAGGGTTGGGTTAGGTTTAGGGTTGGGTTAGGGTTAGGGTAGGTGTAGGGGTAGGGGTAGGGGTAGGGTTAGGGGTTAGGGTTAGGATTAGGGGTTAGGCTCAGGGTCAGGGTCAGGGTCAGGGTTAGGGGTTAGGTTTAGGGTTAGGGTTGGGGTTGGGGTCGGGGTTAGGGTTAGGGTTAGGGTTAGGGGTTAGGGTTAGG
>NW_027182849.1:225000-230000 GCF_041146395.1 Eulemur rufifrons
TGTTTAGGGTAGGGGTTAGTGTTAGGACTTAGATTTAGCGATTAGTTTAAGGTCAGAGGACCTGTTTAATCTATGGTGAGAAGGGTGTGGAATCGGTCGCTGAGACACCACAGCATTGTACCCTGGGCCTTGGGCTCAGACGTACATGCAGGAATCAGGGGGAGCCTGTTCTCATGCATGGCATGGTTGTATTGTAGGCTTGGTTAACTCTTAGAATGGAAGAAGTGTGAGAATTAGGGTTATGGTTAGGGTTAGGGATTTGGGTTTAGGAGAGAGTGTTCAAATGAGGGTTAGGGGTTAGGCATTAGGGGTTAGGGTTAGTGTTAGGGTTAGGGGTTGGGGTGAGGGTTGGGTTAGGGGCTAGGGTTAGGTTTAGGGTTGGGGTTAGTGTTAGCGTTCGAGTTAGGGATTAGAGTTAGGGTTAAGGGATAGGATTAGGGTTAAGAGTTTGGCTTAGGGTTCAGGTTAAGGGTTAGGGTTATGGTTAAAGATTAGTGTTAGTTTAAACAGTTACAGTTAGGTTTAGGGTTAAATTTTAGGGTGAGGGCTTTTTAAACTCTGAGAGAGGAAGACGTCTGAGATTAAGATTTAGGGATAGGATTATGGTTAGGATTAGGGATGACGATTAGTGTTAGGGTGAGGGCTTAGGGTTAAGGGTTAGGGTTAGAGTTAGGGTTAAGGTTAGTGTTAGTTTTAACGGTTAAAGTTAGGTTTAGGGTTAAGGTTTATTGTCAGGGTTAAGGTCAGGGGTTAGGGTTTCGTACAGGGTAAGAGTTAAGTGTTAGGTTTAGGGTTAAAGATTAGCATTATGGTTAGTGTTAAAGGTTAGTGTGAGGGTAAAAGTTTAGGGTTAAGTTTAAGGGCTAGGGTTAGGGGTTAGTGTTAGGGTTAAGGGGTCTTGTTAGGTTTAGGGTTACAGTTAAGTGTTATGGTTAGTGTTAGGGGTTACGGTTAGGCTTAGGGTTCATGGTTAGTGTAACATTTAGGGGTTAGGGCTAGGGTTAAATGATAGTGTTAGAGTTAAGGCTTAGGCTTTGGGTAAAGGTTTAGGGATAGGTTTACGGGTTAGGGTTAGTGTCAGGGTTAAATGTTAGGGTGAGAGTTAACAGTTATGGTTAGGGTTATTGGTTAGGGGTTGTGTTTATGCTTAGGGCACGTGCCTTGTCTGCACTAGGCGGAAAGGTTAGGGGGCTAGCATATTCGCCGGGAAATCACTCTATCGTATGCTGGGTATTGGCCCCTGGACACAGTGGCAGGGCCTCCTTTCACACATGGCATGGGAGGATTATAGGCTTTCTAAACTCTGAGAAAGAAAAAGTCTGAGAATTAGATTTAGGGTTAGGATTATGGTTAGAATTAGGGATGAAGTTTAGTGTTAAGGTGATGCCTTAGGGTTAGGGGTTAGGTTTAGGGTCAGAGTTAAAGGTCAGTGTTAGGTTTAACAGTTACAGTTAGGTTTAGCGTTAAGGTTTAGTGTTAGGGTTCAGTTTAGGGGATAGGTTTTGGTACAGGTTAAGGTTTAAGTGTTAAGTTTAGAGTTAAAGATTACAATTAGGGTTAGGTTTAAAGGTAAGTGTGAGGATTAACGGTTAGGGTTAAGCATGAGGGTTAGGGATTAGGTTTAGTGTTAAGGGTTTATGTTAGTTTAGGGTTAGAGTTAAGTGTTATGGTTAGGGTTAGGGGTTAGGGTTAGATATAGGGTGCATGGTTAGGGTTACGTTTAGGGGTTAGGGTTACGGGTTAGGTTTAGGGTGAGTGTTTGGTGTTAGTGTTGGGCATTAGGATAAGGGCTTAGGTTTAGGGTTAGCGTTTAGGTTTAGTGTTAGGGCTTAGATTTAGCGGTTAGTTTAAGGGCACAGGACCTGTTTAATCTATGGTGAGAAGGGTGCAGAATTGGTCCCCTTGACACCACACCATCGTACCTGGGCCTTGGGCCCAGACCTACATGCAGGACTCAGGCGGAGCCTCTTCTCACTCATGGCATGGCTCTATTGTAGGCTTGGTGAACTCTGAAAATGGAGGAAGTGTGAGAATTAGGGTTATGGTTATGGTTAATTGTTTGGGGTTAGGGGTTAGGGTTCGAGTGTGGTTCAGGGGTTAGAAATTAGGAGTTAGTGTTAGTGTTAGGGTTAGGGGTTAGGGGTTAGTGTTGGTTTAGGGGCTAGGGTTAGATTCAGAGTTAGGGTTAGTGTTAGGGTTAGGGTTAGGGATTATGGTTAGGGTTAGGAATTAGGGTTAGGGTTAGGCTTAAGGGATAGGATTAGGGTAAAGGGTTAAGGCTTAGGGTTAGCATTAGGGATTAGGGTTAGGGTTAAGTGTTAGGGTTTTGGTCTGATTTAAGGGTTAGGGTGAGCGTTAACAGTTAGGGTTAAGGTTAATTGTTAGGATTGGGGGTTAGGCTTAAGGATTCGTATTAGAGTTAGGGTATAAGGGTGAGACTTAAGTCTTATGGTTAGGGACAGGGCTTTTGGTTAGGGATAAGGGTTAGGAGTTAGGGTTACTTTTAGGCATAGGGTAGGATTAGGGGTGAGGGTTAGGGTTAGGGTTAGTGTTAGGGTTGTTGGTAGTGTTAAGGTTAGGGTTAGCAGTTTAGAATTAGGGTTAGGGATTAGGTTTTATGGTTATGGCTAAGATTTAGGGTTAGAATTATGGGATAGGCGTTGTTCTCAGTGTAAGTGTTATGCATTAACTTTAGGAGATGCGGTTAAAGTTAGGGTTACAGTGTGGTCTACATGATAAGGTGAGCAGTAGGATCAGGGTTAGGTGTTACGTTCAAGGTTAGGGTTATATGTTAGGCGTACTTTTTATGCTTAGGGCACGGGCCCTGTCTGCACTAGGCGGGAGGATTAGGGGTCTAGGATTGTGGCCGAGAACTTTCTCTATCGTACACTGGGTATGGGTCCCTGGGTTTCATGCAGGACACAGTGGCAGAGCCTCTTTTCACGCATGGCATGGGAGGATTGTAGGCTTTCTAAACTCTGAGAAAGCAAGAAGTCTGAGAATTAGATTTAGGGATAGGATTATGGTTAGTGTTAAGGATAAAGTTTAGCATTAGGGTGAGGGCTTAGGGTTAGGGGTTAGAGTTACGGTCAGGGTTAAAGGTTAGTGTTAGGTTTAATGGTTACAGTTAGCTTTAGGGTCAAGTGTTAGGGTTAAGGTTAAGGTTAGGGGTTAGGTTTTGGTACAGGGTAAGGGTTAACTGTTAGGTTTAGGGTTAAAGATTACGATTAGGGTTAGGTTTAAGGGTTAGTGTGAGAGTTAACGGTTAGGGTTAAGGTTAAGTGTTAGGGTTAGTGGTTAAGTTTAGGTTTAAGTGTTCGTGTTAGGTTTAGGGTTAGAGTTAAGTGTTATGGTTAGGGTTTGGGGTTAGGGTTAGGTTTAGGGTTCATCGTTAGGGTTACGTTTAGGCATTAGGGTTATGGGTAAGGATTAGGGTAAGGGTTTAATGTTAGTGTTGGGCGTTAGGGTCAGGGCTTAAGTTTAGGGTTAAGGGTTAGTGTTAGAGTTAGCGTTAGGGCTTAGATTTAGAGGTTATTTTAAGGGCACAGGACCTGTGTAATCTATGGTGAGAAGTGTGCAGAATGGGTCATCGCCACACCACACCATCGTACCCTAGGCCTTGGGCCCAGACCTACATGCAGGTCTCAGGCAGAGCCTCTTCTCACGCATGGCATGGTTTTATTGTAGGCTTGGCTAACTCTGAGAATGGAGGAAGTGTGAGAATTATGGTTATGATTAGGGTTAGGTGTTTGGGGTTAGGGGTTAGTGTTCGCGTGAGGGTTAGGTGTTAGGGATTAGGGGTTAGGGTTAATGTTAGCATTAGGGGTTAACGGTTAGGGTTGGGTTAGGGACTAGAGATAGATTTAGGGTTGGGGTTAGGGTTAGGGTTAGGGTTAGGGGTTAGGGTTAGGGTTAAGGGATAGGATTAGGGTTAAGTGTTAAGGCTTAGGGTTAGCATTAAGGGATAGGGTTAGGGTTAAGGGTTAGGGTTATGGTCCGAGTTAAGGGTTAGGGTGAGGGTTAACAGTTAGGGTTAGGGTTATAAGTTAGGGATAGTGTTAGGTTTAAGGTCTAGGGTTAGGGTTAGAGGTAGCTTTACTGCTAAGATTAGGTCTCGGCATTAAGGTAAGGGTTAGTGTTAGGGTTAAGGGTTAGGGTTAGGTTTAATTGTTAGGATTAGGATCAGAATTAAGGGTTAGGCTTAGGGTTAGGGGATAGGGTTAGGGTTTAGGGTAAACTTTTAAGGTTATGTTTAGGGATAAGGTTAGGGTTAGCGTTTAAGGTTAGGGTTAGTATTAGGGTTGTTTGTAGGGTTAAGGTAATGTTTAGTGGTTAGAATTAGGGTTAGGGATTAGGGGTTACTGTTATGGCTAGGAGTTAGGGTTAGAATTAAGTGATAGGGGTTGTTCTTAGCATAAGTGTTATGCATTAATGTTAGGATAAGTGGTTAAAGTTAGGTTTACGGTGAGGTTTATGTGTTAAGGTGAGCAATAGGATCAGGTTAGAATTATGAGTGAGGGGTAGGGTTTTGCTTAGGGTATGGGCCCTGTGTGCCCTAGGAGTGGGATTGAGGGGGATGCGATTGTCACCAGAAACCCACTCTATCGTATGCAGGGTATGGGCCCATGGGTTTCTTGTAGGACACTCTGGCAGAGCCTGATTTCACGCATGGTAAAGGAGGATTGTAAGCTTTCAAATCTCTAAGAAAGTAAGAAGTCTGAGAATTAGATTTAAGGTTAGGATTATCGTTATGGTTAGGGATGAAGTTTAATCTTAGGGTGAGGGCTTTCGGGTAAGGGGATACGGTTAGTTTTAGGGTTAAAAGTTACTGTTAGGTTTAACAGTTACAGTTAGACTTAGGGTTTAGGTTTAGGGTTAGGGTTAAGCTTAGGGGTTATGGTTTGGTACAGGGTTAGGGTTAAGTGTTAGGGTTAGGGTTAAAGATCATGACAAGGGTTAGAGTTAAGGGTTAGTTTGAGTGTTAACAGTAGGGTTAAGGA
>NW_027182849.1:287500-307500 GCF_041146395.1 Eulemur rufifrons
AAACCTAAAACTAACCCTAACCCTAACCCTAACCCTAAACCCTAACTCTTAACCTTAACCCTAAGCGTTAACTCTCACGCTAACCTTTAATCCTAACCCTAATCCTAATCTTCAACCCTAAACCTAACCCTTAACCCTAACCCTGTACCAAACACTAACCCCTCATCTAAACCCTAACCGTAAACCTCAACCCTAAACCAAAGTGTAACCGTTAAAGCTAAGACTAACCTTTAACCCTAACCCTAATCGCTAACCCTAAGCCCTCAATCTAACACTAAACTTCATCCTTAACCCTAACCATAATCCTATCCCTAAATGTAATTCTCAGACTTCTTGCTTTCTTAGAGTTTAGAAAGCCTGCAATCCTCCCATGCCATGCGTGAAAGGAGGCTCTACCACTGTGTCCTGCATGAAACCCACGGGACCATACCCAGGGTATGATAAAGTGGTTTCCCGGGTACAATCCCAGCCCCCTAAACTCCCCCCGCCCGCCTAATGCAGACAGGGCCCGTGTGCTAAGCATAAACAATACCTTTAACAGATAACCCTAACCCTGAACATAACACCCAACCCTGTTCCTATTTCTCCCCTTAACACGTAAACCTCACCGTGCGCCTAACTTTAACCTCTTATCCTAACGTTAATGCATAACCCATTTCCTGAGAACAACCCCTATCCCATAATTCTAACCCTATCTCCTAGTCATCACTGTGACACCTAATCCCTAACCCTAATTCTAAACCGCTAACCCTAACCGTAACCCTACCTACAACCCTAACACTGACAGTAACCCTTACTTCTAACCGCAACGCTATGCCTAACAAAAACCCTAACCCTTTACCCTATCCCTTCACCCTAACCCCTAAGCCTTACCCTAACCCTTAACCCTAATCCTAATCCTAAACATTAAACCTAACCCGAGCTCTTAAAGCTAACCCTAAACCTTACCCTCACGACTAGACCTAACCCTGACACTAACCTAACACCTAACCCTAACCAGAACCCCTAAAGCTAACCCTGAACCCTATCCCTAACCCTAGCAGTAATCTTTAACCCTAAACCTAAGCCCAACCCGTAACCCTAATCCTATCCTTTTACCCTAAAACTAACCCCTAAACCCAACCCCTATACCTCACCCTAACTCTAACCCCAATCCTAATTCTAACAATACCCCTTCATAAAACACTAACTCCTAATCGCTAACCCTAACACTAACCAAAATCCCTAATCACTAATCCCTAACCCTAACGCTCAACCTTTACCCTAACCGTTAACCCTCACCCTAAATCTTAACACTGACCCTAACCTTAACCTTTAACTCTAAGCCTAACCCTTAACCCTACAGTAAGGAAGACCCTTAATGCTAATGGGATCCCTTATCCCTAACCCTAACACTACAGCTAAAAATAACCCTAACCTTTGATCCTGAAACCTAACCCCTAACACTTACTTTAACCCCAAACCCTAACCCTAATCCTAAGCATTAAACCTAACCCTATCTCTTAACCCTAACGCTAGCCCTTACCCTAAAGCCTAGATCTAACCCTAAATCTAACCTACCGCCTAATCCTAACCTTAAGCCCTAATGCTAACTCTAACCCTGAACCCTAAACCTACCCGTAACCCTTAACACTAACCCTATCCGTGAACCTTAACCCTGACCCTAACCATTACCCGCAACCAAGCATTTAACCCTGACCCTACCCCTAATCCTTAATGATAACCCTAACACTAAACCCTAACCCTAAGCCCAACACTTATCCCTAATCCTATCCCTTAACCCTAACCATAAGCCTAACCCTAATGCTACCCCCTAAACCTAACCCTATCCGTGACCAGTAAACCTAACCCTAACCTCTAACACAAATCATAGCACATAACTCTAACTCTAAAACTAACCCTAAACCTAACCCTACACCCTAACTCTTAACCTTAACCCTAAGCGTTAACTCTCACGCTAACCTTTAATCCTAATCCTATCCTAATCTTCAACCCTAAACCTAACACATAACCCTAACCCTGTACCAAACCCTAACCCCTCATCTTAACCCTAACCGTAAACCTCAACCCTAAACCAAAGTGTAACCGTTAAACCTAAGGGTAACCTTTAACCCTAACCCTAATCCCTAACCCTAAGCCCTCACCCTAACACTAAACTTCATCCTTCACCCTAACCATAATCCTAACCCTAAATCTAATTCTCAGACTTCTTGCTTTCTTAGAGTTTAGAAAGCCTGCAATCCTCCCATGCCATGCGTGAAAGGAGGCTCTACCACTGCGTCCTGCATGAAACCCACGGGCCCATACCCAGAGTATGATAGAGTGGGTTCCCGGGTACAATCTCAGCCCCCTAAACTCCCCCCGCCCGCCTAATGCAGACAGGGCCCGTGCGCTAAGCATAAACAATACCTTTAACAGATAACCCTAACCCTGAACATAACACCCAACCCTGTTCCTATTTCTCCCCTTAACACGTAAACCTCACCGTGCGCCTAACTTTAACCTCTTATCCTAACGTTAATGCATAACCCATTTCCTGAGAACAACCCCTATCCCATAATTCTAACCCTATCTCCTAGTCATCACTGTGACACCTAATCCCTAACCCTAATTCTAAACCGCTAACCCTAACCGTAACCCTACCTACAACCCTAACACTGACAGTAACCCTTACTTCTAACCCCAACGCTATGCCTAACAAAAACCCTAACTCTTGACACTAACCCTTCACCCTAACCCCTAAGCCTTACCCTAACCCTTAACCCTAATCCTAATCCTAATCATTAAACCTAACCCTAGCTCTTAAAGCTAACCCTAAACCTTACCCTCACGACTAGACCTAACCCTGACACTAACCTAACACCTGACCCTAACCAGACCCCTAAAGCTAACCCTGAACCCTATCCCTAACCCTAGCAGTAAACTTTAACCCTAAACCTAAGCCCAACCCGTAACCCTAATCCTATCCTTTTACCCTAAACCTAACCCCTATACCTCACCCTATCTCTAACCCCAATCCTAATTCTAACCATACCCCTTCATAAAACACTAACTCCTAACCGCTAACCCTAACACTAACCAAATACCCTAATCACTAATCCCTAACCCTAACGCTTAACCTTTACCCTAACCGTTAACCCTACCCCAAATCTTAACACTGACCCTAACCTTAACCTTTAACTCTAAGCCTAACCCTTAACCCTACAGTAAGGAAGACCCTTAATGCTAATAGGATCCCTTATCCCTAACCCTAACACTACAGCTAAAAATAACCCTAACCTTTGATCCTTAAACCTAACCCCTAACACTTACTTTAACCCCAAACCCTAACCCTAATCCTAAGCATTAAAACTAACCCTATCTCTGAACCCTAACGCTAGCCCTTACCCTAACGCCTAGATCTAACCCTAAATCTAACCTACCGCCTAATCCTAACCTTAAGCCCTAATGCTAACTCTAACCCTGAACCCTAAACCTACCCGTAACCCTTAACACTAACCCTATCCGTGAACCTTAACCCTGACCCTAACCATTACCCGCACCCAAGCATTTAACCCTGACCCTACCCCTAATCCTTAATGATAACCCTAACACTAAAACCTAACCCTAAGCCCAACACTTATCCCTAATCCTATCCCTTAACCCTAACCCTAATGCTAACCCCTAAACGTAACCCTCACCGTGACCAGTAAACCTAACCCTAACCTCTAACACAAACCGTAGCACATAACTCTAACACTAAAACGAACCCTAAACCTAACCCTAACCCCTAACTCTTAAGCTTAACACTAAGCGTTAACTCTCACGCTAACCTTTAATCCTAACCCTAATCCTAATCTTCAACCCTAAACCTAACACTTAACCCTAACCCTGTACCAAACCCTAACCCCTCATCTTAACCCTAACCGTAAACCTCAACCCTAAAAAAAAGTGTAACCGTTAAAGCTAAGAGTAACCTTTAACCCTAACCCTAAGCCCTAACCCTAAGCCCTCACCCTAACACTAAACTTCATCCTTAACCCTAACCATAATCCTAACCTTAAATCTAATTCTCAGACTTCTTGCTTTCTTAGAGTTTAGAAAGCCTGCAATCCTCCCATGCCATGCGTGAAAGGAGGCTCTACCACTGTGTCCTGCATGAAACCGACGGGCCCATACCCAGAGTATGATAGAGTGGGTTACCGGGTACAATCCCAGCCCCCTAAACTCCCCCCGCTCGCCTAATGCACACAGGGCCCGTGCGCTAAGCATAAACAATACCTTTAGCAGATAACCCTAACCCTGAACATAACACCCAACCCTGTTCCTATTTCTCCCCTTAACGCGTAAACCTCACCGTGCGCCTAACTTTAACCTCTTATCCTAACGTTAATGCATAACCCATTTCCTGAGAACAACCCCTATCCCATAATTCTAACCCTATCTCCTAGTCATCACTGTGACACCTAATCCCTAACCCTAATTCTAAACCGCTAACCCTAACCGTAACCCTACCTACAACCCTAACACTGACAGTAACCCTTACTTCTAACCCCAACGCTATGCCTAACAAAAACCCTAACCTTGACCCCAACCCTTCACCCTAAACCCTAAGCCTTACCCTAACCCTTAACCCTAATCCTAACCATTAAACCTAACCCTAGCTCTTAAAGCTAACCCTAAACCTTACCCTCACGACTAGACCTAAACCTGACACTAACCTAACACCTAACCCTAACCAGAACCCCTAAAGCTAACCCTGAACCCTATCCCTAACCCTATCAGTAAACTTTAACTCTAAACCTAAGCCCAACCCGTAACCTTAATCCTATCCTTTTACCCTAAAACTAACCCCTAAACCTAACCCCTATACCTCACCCTAACTCTAACCCCAATCCTAATTCTAACCATACCCCTTCATAAAACACTAACTCCTAACCGCTAACCCTAACACTAACCAAAAACCCTAATCACTAATCCCTAACCCTAACCCTTAACCTTTACCCTAACCGTTAACCCTCACCCTAAATCTTAACACTGACCCTAACCTTAACCTTTAACTCTAAGCCTAACCCTTAACCCTACAGTAAGGAAGACCCTTAATGCTAATGGGATCCCTTATCCCTAACCCTAACACTACAGCTAAAAATAACCCTAACCTTGGATCCTTAAACCTAACCCCTAACACTTACTTTAACCCCAAACCCTAACCCTAAACCTAAGCATTAAACCTAACCCTATCTCTTAACCCTAACGCTAGCCCTTACCCTAATGCCTAGATCTAACCCTAAATCGAACCTTCCGCCTAATCCTAACCTTAAGCCCTAATGCTAACTCTAACCCTGAACCCTAAACCTACCCGTAACCCTTAACACTAACCCTATCCGTGAACCTTAACCCTGACCCTAACCATTACCCGCACCCAAGCATTTAACCCTGACCCTACCCCTAATCCTTAATGATAACCCTAACACTAAACCCTCACCCTACTCCCAACACTTAACCCTAATCCTATCCCTTAACCCTAACCCTAATGCTAACCCCTAAACGTAACCCTCACCGTGACCAGTAAACCTAACCCTAACCTCTAACACAAACCATAGCACATAACTCTAACCCTAAAACGAACCCTAAAACTAACCCTAACCCCTAACTCTTAAGCTTAACACTAAGCGTTAACTCTCACGCTAACCTTTAATCCTAACCCTAATCCTAATCTTCAACCCTAAACCTAACACTTAACCCTAACACTGTACCAAACTCCAACCCCTCATCTTAACCCTAACCGTAAACCTCAACCCTAAAAAAAAGTGTAACCGTTAAACCTAAGAGTAACCTTTAACCCTAACCCTAAGCCCTAACCCTAAGCCCTCACCCTAACACTAAACTTCATCCTTAACCCTAACCATAATCCTAACCTTATATCTAATTCTCAGACTTCTTGCTTTCTTAGAGTTTAGAAAGCCTGCAATCCTCCCATGCCATGTGTGAAAGGAGGCTCTACCACTGTGTCCTGCATGAAACCCACGGGCCCATACCCAGAGTATGATAGAGTGGGTTACCGGGTACAATCCCAGCCCCCAAAACTCCCCCCCGCCCGCCTAATGGAGACAGGGCCCGTGCGCTAAGCATAAACAATACCTTTAACAGATAACCCTAACCCTGAACATAACACCCAACCCTGTTCCTATTTCTCCCCTTAACACGTAAACCTCACCGTGCGCCTAACTTTAACCTCTTATGCTAACGTTAATGCATAACCCATTTCCTGAGAACAACCCCTATCCCATAATTCTAACCCTATCTCCTAGTCATCACTGTGACACCTAATCCCTAACCCTAATTCTAAACCGCTAACCCTAACCGTAACCCTACCTACAACCCTAACACTGACAGTAACCCTTACTTCTAACCCCAACGCTATGCCTAACAAAAACCCTAACCCTGCACCCTAACCCCTAAGCCTTACCCTAACCCTTAACCCTAATCCTAATCCTAACCATTAAACCTAACCCTAGCTCTTAAAGATAACCCTGAACCTTGCCCTCACGACTAGACCTAACCCTGACACTAACCTAACACCTAACCCTAAGCAGAACCCCTAAAGCTAAGCCTGAACCCTATCCCTAACCCTAGCAGTAAACTTTAACCCTAAACCTAAGCCCAACCCGTAACCCTAATCCTATCCTTTTACCCTAAAGCTAACCCCTAAACCTAACCCCTATACCTCACCCTAACTCTAACCCCAATCCTAATTCTAACCATACCCCTTCATAAAACACTAACTCCTAACCGCTAACCCTAACACTAACCAAAAACCCTAATCACTAATCCCTAACCATAACGCTTAACCTTTACCCTAACCGTTAACCCTCACCCTAAATCTTAACACTGACCCTAACCTTAACCTTTAACTCTAAGCCTAACCCTTAACCCTACAGTAAGGAAGACCCTTAATGCTAATGGGATCCCTTTTCCGTAACCCTAACACTACAGCTAAAAATAACAGTAACCTTTCATCCTTAAACCTAACCCCTAACACTTACTTTAACCCCAAACCCTAACCCTAATCCTAAGCATTAAACCTAACCCTATCTCTTATCCCTAACGCTAGCCCTTACCCTAACGCCTAGATCTTACCCTAAATCGAACCTACCACCTAATCCTAACCTTAAGCCCTAATGCTAACTCTAACCCTGAACCCTAAACCTACCCGTAACCCTTAACACTAACCCTATCCGTGAACCTTAACCCTGACCCTAACCATTACCCGCACCCAGGCATTTAACCCTGACCCTACCCCTAGTCCTTAATGATAACCCTAACACTAAACCCTAACCCTAAGGCCAACACTTAACCGTAATCCTATCCCTTAACCCTAACCCTAACCCTAACCCTAATGCTAACCCTTAAACGTAACCCTAACCGTCACCAGTAAACCTAACCCTAACCTCTAACACAAACCATAGCACATAACTCTAACCCTAAAACTAAACCTAACCCTAAACCTAACCCTAAACCCTAACTCTTAACCTTAACGCTAAGCGTTAACTCTCACGCTATCCTATAATCCTAACCCTAATCCTAATCTTCAACCCTAAACCTTACACTTAACCCTAACCCTGTACCAAACCCTAACCCCTCATCTTAACCCTAACCGTAAACCTCAACCCTAAACAAAAGTGTAACAGTTAAACCTAAGAGTAACCTTTAACCCTAACCCTAATCCCTAACCCTAAGCCCTCACCCTAACACTAAACTTCATCCTTAACCCTAACCATAATCCTAACCCTAAATCTAATTCTCAGACTTCTTGCTTTCTTAGAGTTTAGAAAGCCTGCAATCCTCCCATGCCATGCGTGAAAGGAGGCTCTACCACTGTGTCCTGTATGAAACCCACGGACCCATACCCAGAGTATGAAAGAGTGGGTTCCCGGGTACAATCCCAGCCCCCAAAACTCCCCCCCGCCCGCCTAATGCAGACAGGGCCCGTGCGCTAAGCATAAACAATACCTTTAACAGATAACCCTAACCCTGAACATAACACCCAACCCTGTTCCTATTTCTCCCCTTAACACGTAAACTTCACCGTGCGCCTAACTTTAACCTCTTATCCTAACGTTAATGCATAACCCATTTCCTGAGAACAACCCCTATCCCATAATTCTAACCCTATCTCCTAGTCATCACTGTGACACCTAATCCCTATCCCTAATTCCAAACTGGTAACCCTAACCGTAACCCTACCTACAACCCTAACACTGACAGTAACCCTTACTTCTAACCCCAACGCTATGCCTAACAAAAACCCTAACCCTTGACCCTAACCCTTCACCCTAACCCCTAAGACTTACCCTAACCCTTAACCCTAATCCTAATCCTAACCATTAAACCTAACCCTAGCTCTTAAAGCTAACCCTAAACCTTACCCTCACGACTAGACCTAACCCTGACACTAACCTAACACTTAACTCTCACCAGAACCCCTAAAGCTAACCCTGAACCCTATCCCTAACCCTAGCAGTAAACTTTAACCCTAAACCTAAGCCCAACCCGTAACCCTAATCCTATCCTTTTACCCTAAAACTAACCCCTAAACCTAACCCCTATACCTCACCCTAACTCTAACCCCAATCCTAATTCTAACCATACCGCTTCATAAAACACTAACCGCTAACCTAACACTAACCAAAAACCCTAATCACTAATCCCTAACCCTAACAGTTAACCTTTACCCTAACCGTTAACCCTCACCCTAAATCTTAACACTGACCCTAAACTTAACCTTTAACTCTAAGCCTAACCCTTAATCCTACAGTAAGGAAGACCCTTAATGCTAATGGGAACCCTTATCCCTAACCCTAACACTACAGCTAAAAATAACCCTAACCTTGGATCCTTAAACCTAACCCCTAACACTTACTTTAACCCCAAACCCTAACCCTAATCCTAAGCATTAAACCTAACCCTATCTCTGAACCCTAACGCTAGCCCTTACCCTAACGCCTAGATCTAACCCTAAACCGAACCTACCGCCTAATCCTAACCTTAAGCCCTAATGCTAACTCTAACCCTGAACCCTAAACCTACCCGTAACCCTTAACACTAAACCTATCCGTGAACCTTAACCCTGACCCTAACCATTACCCGCACCCAAGCATTTAACCCTGACCCTACCCCTAATTCTTAATGATAACACTAACACTAAACCCTAACCGTAAGCCCAACACTTAACCCTAATCCTATCCCTTAACCCTAACCCTAACGCAAACCCCTAAACGTAACCCTAACCGTGACCAGTAAACCTAACCTTAACCTCTAACACAAACCATAGCACATAACTCTAACCTTAAAACTAAACCTAACCCCAACCCTAACCCTAAACCCTAACTCTTAACCTTAACCCTAAGCGTTAACTCTCACGCTAACCTTTAATCCTAACCCTAATCCTAATCTTCAACCCTATACCTAACACTTAACCATAACCCTGTACCAAACCCTAACCCCTCATTTTAACCCTAACCGTAAACCTCAACCCTAAACCAAAGTGTAACCGTTAAACCTAAGAGTAACCTTTAACCCTAACCCTAATCCCTAACCCTAAGCCCTCACCATAACACTAAACTTCATCCTTAACCCTAACCATAATCCTAACCCTAAATCTAATTCTCAGACTTCTTACTTTCTTAGAGTTTAGAAAGCCTGCAATCCTCCCATGCCATGCGTGAAAGGAGGCTCTACCACTGTGTCCTGCATGAAACCCACGGGCCCATACCGAGAGTATGATAGAGTGGGTTCCCGGGTACAATCCCAGGCCCCTAAACTCCCCCCGCCGGCCTAATGCAGACAGGGCCCGTGCGCTAAGCATAAACAAAACCTTTAACAGATAACCCTAACCCTGAACATAACACCCAACCCTGTTCCTATTTCTCCCCTTAACACGTAAACCTCACCGTGCGCCTAACTTTAACCTCTTATCCTAACGTTAATGCATAACCCATTTCCTGAGAACAACCCCTATCCCATAATTCTAACCCTATCTCCTAGTCATCACTGTGACACCTAATCCCTAACCCTAATTCTAAACCGCTAACCCTAACCGTAACCCTACCTACAACCCTAACACTGACAGTAACCCTTACTTCTAACCCCAACGCTATGCCTAACAAAAACCCTAACCCTTGACCCTAACCCTTCACCCTAACCCCTAAGCCTTACCCTACCCTTAACCGTAATCCTAATCCTAACCATTAAACCTAACCCTAGCTCTTAAAGATAACCCTGAACCTTACCCTCACGACTAGACCTAACCCTGACACTAACCTAACACCTAACCCTAAGCAGAACCCCTAAAGCTAAGCCTGAACCCTATCCCTAACCCTAGCAGTAAACTTTAACCCTAAACCTAAGCCCAACCCGTAACCCTAATCCTATCCTTTTACCCTAAAACTAACCCCTAAACCTAACCCCTATACCTCACCCTAACTCTAACCCCAATCCTAAATCTAACCATACCCCTTCATAAAACACTAACTCCTAACCGCTAACCCTAACACTAACCAAAAACCCTAATCACTAATCCCTAACCCTAACGCTTAACCTTTACCCTAACCGTTAACCCTCACCCTAAATCTTAACACTGACCCTAACCTTAACCTTTAACTCTAAGCCTAACCCTTAACCCTACAGTAAGGAAGACCCTTAATGCTAATGGGAACCCTTTTCCGTAACCCTAACACTACAGCTAAAAATAACAGTAACCTTTGATCCTTAAACCTAACCCCTAACACTTACTTTAACCCCAAACCCTAACCCTAATCCTAAGCATTAAACCTAACCCTATGTCTTAACCTTAACGCTAGCCCTTACCCGAACGCCTAGATCTAACCCTAAATCTAACCTACCGCCTAATCCTAACCTTAAGCCCTAATGCTAACTCTAACCCTGAACCCTAAACCTACCCGTAACCCTTAACACTAACCCTATCCGTGAACCTTAACCCTGACCCTAACCATTACCCGCACCCAGGCATTTAACCCTGACCCTACCCCTAGTCCTTAATGATAACCCTAAAACTAAACCCTAACCCTAAGGCCAACACTTAACCCTAATCCTATCCCTTAACCCTAACCCTAACCCTAACAATAATGCTAACCCCTAAACGTAACCCTAACCGTCACCAGTAAACCTAACCCTAACCTCTAACACAAACCATAGCACATAACTCTAACCCTAAAACTAACCCTAACCCTAAACCTAACCCTAAACCCTAACTCTTAACCTTAACCATAAGTGTTAACTCTCACGCTATCCTATAATCCTAACCCTAATCCTAATCTTCAACCCTAAACCTTACACTTAACCCTAACCCTGTACCAAACCCTAACCCTAACCCTAACCCTAAACTTAAACCTCAACCCTAAACCAAAGTGTAACCGTTAAACCTAAGAGTAACCTTTAACCCTAACCCGAATCCCTAACCCTAAGCCCTCACCCTAACACTAAACTTCATCCTTCACCCTAACCATAATCCTAACCCTAAATCTAATTCTCAGACTTCTTGCTTTCTTAGAGTATCGAAAGCCTGCAATCCTCCCATGCCATGCGTGAAAGGAGGCTCTACCACTGTGTCCTGTATGAAACCCACGGACCCATACCCAGAGTATGATAGAGTGGGTTCCCGGGTACAATCCCAGCCCCCAAAACTCCCCCCCGCCCGCCTAATGCAGACAGGGCCCGTGCGCTAAGCATAAACAATACCTTTAACAGATAACCCTAACCCTGAACATAACACCCAACCCTGTTCCTATTTCTCCCCTTAACACGTAAACCTCACCGTGCGCCTAACTTTAACCTCTTATCCTAACGTTAATGCATAACCCATTTCCTGAGAACAACCCCTATCCCATAATTCTAACCCTATCTCCTAGTCATCACTGTGACACCTAATCCCTAACCCTAATTCTAAACCGCTAACCCTAACCGTAACCCTACCTACAACCCTAACACTGACAGTAACCCTTACTTCTAACCCCAACGCTATGCCTAACAAAAACCCTAACCCTGCACCCTAACCCCTAAGCCTTACCCTAACCCTTAACCCTAATCCTAATCCTAACCATTAAACCTAACCCTAGCTCTTAAAGATAACCCTGAACCTTGCCCTCACGACTAGACCTAACCCTGACACTAACCTAACACCTAACCCTAAGCAGAACCCCTAAAGCTAAGCCTGAACCCTATCCCTAACCCTAGCAGTAAACTTTAACCCTAAACCTAAGCCCAACCCGTAACCCTAATCCTATCCTTTTACCCTAAAACTAACCCCTAAACCTAACCCCTATACCTCACCCTAACTCTAACCCCAATCCTAATTCTAACCATACCCCTTCATAAAACACTAACTCCTAACCGCTAACCCTAACACTAACGAAAAACCCTAATCACTAATCCCTAACCCTAACGCTTAACCTTTACCCTAACCGTTAACCCTCACCCTAAATCTTAACACTGACCCTAACCTTAACCTTTAACTCTAAGCCTAACCCTTAACCCTACAGTAAGGAAGACCCTTAATGCTAATGGGATCCCTTTTCCGTAACCCTAACACTACAGCTAAAAATAACAGTAACCTTTCATCCTTAAACCTAACCCCTAACACTTACTTTAACCCCAAACCCTAACCCTAATCCTAAGCATTAAACCTAACCCTATCTCTTAACCCTAATGCTAGCCCTTACCCGAACGCCTAGATCTAACCCTAAATCGAACCTACCGCCTAATCCTAACCTTAAGCCCTAATGCTAACTCTAACCCTGAACCCTAAACCTACGCGTAACCCTTAACACTAACCCTATCCGTGAACCTTAACCCTGACCCTAACCATTACCCGCACCCAGGCATTTAACCCTGACCCTACCCCTAGTCCTTAATGATAACCCTAACACTACACCCTAACCCTAAGGCCAACACTTAACCGTAATCCTATCCCTTAACCCTAACCCTAACCCTAACCCTAATGCTAACCCCTAAACGTAACCCTAACCGTCACCTGTAAACCTAACCCTAACCTCTAACACAAACCATAGCACATAACTCTAACCCTAAAACTAACCCTAACCCTAAACCTAACCCTAAACTCTAACTCTTAACCTTAACCCTAAGCGTTAACTCTCACGCTAACCTTTAATCCTAACCCTAATCCTAATCTTCAACCCTAAACCTTACACTTAACCCTAACCTTGTACCAAACCCTAACCCTTCATCTTAACCCTAACCATAAACCTCAACCTTAAACCAAAGTGTAACCGTTAAACCTAAGAGTAACCTTTAACCCTAACCCGAATCCCTAACCCTAAGCCCTCACCCTAACACTAAACTTCATCCTTAACCCTAACCATAATCCTAACCCTAAATCTAATTCTCAGACTTCTTGCTTTCTTAGAGTTTAGAAAGCCTGCAATCCTCCCATGCCATGCGTGAAAGGAGGCTCTACCACTGTGTCCTGTATGAAACCCACGGACCCATACCCAGAGTATGATAGAGTGGGTTCCCGGGTACAATCCCAGCCCACAAAACTCCCCCCCGCCCGCCTAATGCAGACAGGGCCCGTGCGCTAAGCATAAACAATACCTTTAACAGATAACCCTAACCCTGAACATAACACCCAACCCTGTTCCTATTTCTCCCCTTAACACGTAAACCTCACCGTGCGCCTAACTTTAACCTCTTATCCTAACGTTAATGCATAACCCATTTCCTGAGAACAACCCCTATCCCATAATTCTAACCCTATCTCCTAGTCATCACTGTGACACCTAATCCCTAACCCTAATTCTAAACCGCTAACCCTAACCGTAACCCTACTTACAACCCTAACACTGACAGTAACCCTTACTTCTAACCCCAACGCTATGCCTAACAAAAACCCTAACCCTGCACCCTAACCCCTAAGACTTACCCTAACCCTTAACCCTAATCCTAATCCTAACCATTAAACCTAACCCTAGCTCTTAAAGATAACCCTGAACCTTGCCCTCACGAGTAGACCTAACCCTGACACTAACCTAACACCTAACCCTAACCAGAACCCCTAAAGCTAAGCCTGAACCCTATCCCTAACCCTAGCAGTAAACTTTAACCCTAAACCTAAGCCCAACCCGTAACCCTAATCCTATCCTTTTACCCTAAAACTAACCCCTAAACCTAACCCCTATACCTCACCCTAACGCTAACCCCAATCCTAATTCTAACCATACCCCTTCATAAAACACTAACTCCTAACCGCTAACCCTAACACTAACCAAAAACCCTAATCACTAATCCCTAACCCTAACGCTTAACCTTTACCCTAACCGTTAACCCTCACCCTAAATCTTAACACTGACCCTAACCTTAACCTTTAACTCTAAGCCTAACCCTTAATCCTACAGTAAGGAAGACCCTTAATGCTAATGGGATCCCTTTTCCGTAACCCTAACACTACAGCTAAAAATAACAGTAACCTTTCATCCTTAAACCTAACCCCTAAAACTTACTTTAACCCCAAACCCTAACCCTAATCCTAAGCATTAAACCTAACCCTATCTCTTAACCCTAACGCTAGCCCTTACCCGAACGCCTAGATCTAACCCTAAATCGAACCTACCGCCTAATCCTTACCTTAAGCCCTAATGCTAACTCTAACCCTGAACCCTAAACCTACCCGTAACCCTTAACACTAACCCTATCCGTGAACCTTAACCCTGACCCTAACCATTACCCGCACCCAGGCATTTAACCCTGACCCTACCCCTAGTCCTTAATGATAACACTAACACTAAACCCTAACCCTAAGGCCAACACTTAACCGTAATCCTATCCCTTAACCCTAACCCTAACCTTAACCCTAATGCTAACCCCTAAACCTAACCCTAACCGTCACCAGTAAACCTAACCCTAACCTCTAACACAAACCATAGCACATAACTCTAACCCTAAAACTAACCCTAACCCTAAACCTAACCCTAAACTCTAACTCTTAACCTTAACCCTAAGCGTTAACTCTCACGCTATCGTATAATCCTAACCCTAATCCTAATCTTCAACCCTAAACCTTACACTTAACCCTAACCCTGTACCAAACCCTAACCCTTCATCTTAACCCTAACCGTAAACCTCAACCTTAAACCAAAGTGTAACCGTTAAACCTAAGAGTAACCTTTAACCCTAACCCGAATCCCTAACCCTAAGCCCTCACCCTAACACTAAACTTCATCCTTAACCCTAACCATAATCCTAACCCTAAATCTAATTCTCAGACTTCTTGCTTTCTTAGAGTTTAGAAAGCCTGCAATCCTCCCATGCCATGCGTGAAAGGAGGCTCTACCACTGTGTCCTGTATGAAACACACGGACCCATACCCAGAGTATGATAGAGTGGGTTCCCGGGTACAATCCCAGCCCCCAAAACTCCCCCCCGCCCGCCTAATGCAGACAGGGCCCGTGCGCTAAGCATAAACAATACCTTTAACAGATAACCCTAACCCTGAACATAACACCCAACCCTGTTCCTATTTCTCCCCTTAACACGTAAACCTCACCGTGCGCCTAACTTTAACCTCTTATCCTAACGTTAATGCATAACCCATTTCCTGAGAACAACCCCTATCCCATAATTCTAACCCTATCTCCTAGTCATCACTGTGACACCTAATCCCTAACCCTAATTCTAAACCGCTAACCCTAACCGTAACCCTACCTACAACCCTAACACTGACAGTAACCCTTACTTCTAACCCCAACGCTATGCCTAACAAAAACCCTAACCCTGCACCCTAACCCATAAGCCTTACCCTAACCCTTAACCCTAATCCTAATCCTAACCATTAAACCTAACCCGAGCTCTTAAAGATAACCCTGAACCTTGCCCTCACGACTAGACCTAACCCTGACACTAACCTAACACCTAACCCTAAGCAGAACCCCTAAAGCTAAGCCTGAACCCTATCCCTAACCCTAGCAGTAAACTTTAACCCTAAACCTAAGCCCAACCCGTAACCCTAATCCTATCCTTTTACCCTAAAACTAACCCCTAAACCTAACCCCTATACCTCACCCTAAATCTAACCCCAATCCTAATTCTAACCATACCCCTTCATAAAACACTAACTCCTAACCGCTAACCCTAACACTAACCAAAAACCCTAATCACTAATCCCTAACTCTAACGCTTAAACTTTACCCTAACCGTTAACCCTCACAGTAAATCTTAACACTGACCCTAACCTTAACCTTTAACTCTAAGCCTAACCCTTAACCCTACAGTAAGGAAGACCCTTAATGCTAATGGGATCCCTTTTCCGTAACCCTAACACTACAGCTAAAAATAACAGTAACCTTTCATCTTTAAACCTAACCCCTAACACTTACTTTAACCCCAAACCCTAACCCTAATCCTAAGCAGTAAACCTAACCCTATCTCTTAACCCTAACGCTAGCCCTTACCCGAACGCCTAGATCTAACCCTAAATCGAACCTACCGCCTAATCCTAACCTTAAGCCCTAATGCTAACTCTAACCCTGAACCTTAAACCTACCCGTAACCCTTAACACTAACCCTCTCCATGAACCTTAACCCTGACCCTAACCATTACCCACACCCAGGCATTTAACCCTGACCCTACCCCTAGTCCTTAATGATAACCCTAACACTAAACCCTAACCCTAAGGCCAAGATTTAACCGTAATCCTATCCCTTTACCCTAACCCTAACCCTAATCTTAATGCTAACCCCTAAACGTAACCCTAACCGTCACCAGTAAACCTAACCCTAACCTCTAACACAAACCATAGCACATAACTCTAACCCTAAAACTAACCCTAACCCTAACCCTAAACCCTAACTCTTAACCTTAACCCTAAGCGTTAACTCTCACGCTATCCTATAATCCTAACCCTAATCCTAATCTTCAACCCTAAACCTTACACTTAACCCTAACCCTGTACCAAACCCTAACCCCTGATCTTAACCCTAACCGTAAACCTCAACCCTAAACCAAAGTGTAACCGTTAAACCTAAGAGTAACATTTAACCCTAACCCGAATCCCTAACCCTAAGCCCTCACCCTAACACTAAACTTCATCCTTAACCCTAACGATAATCCTAACCCTAAATCTAATTCTCAGACTTCTTGCTTTCTCAGAGTTTAGAAAGCCTGCAATCCTCCCATGCCATGCGTGAAAGGAGGCTCTACCACTGTGTCCTGTATGAAACCCACGGACCCATACCCAGAGTATGATAGAGTGGGTTCCCGGGTACAATCCCAGCCCCCAAAACTCCCCCCCGCCCGCCTAATGCAGACAGGGCCCGTGCGCTAAACATAAACAATACCTTTAACAGATAACCCTAACCCTAAACATAACACCCAACACTGTTCCTATTTCTCCCCTTAACACGTAAACCTCACCGTGCGCCTAACTTTAACCTCTTATCCTAACGTTAATGCATAACCCATTTCCTGAGAACAACCCCTGTCCCATAATTCTAACCCTATCTCCTAGTCATCACTGTGACACCTAATCCCTAACCCTAATTCCAAACCGCTAACCCTAACCGTAACCCTACCTACAACCCTAACACTGACAGTAACCCTTACTTCTAACCCCAACGCTATGCCTAACAAAAACCCTAACCCTTGACCCTAACCCTTCACCCTAACCCCTAAGACTTAACCTAACCCTTAACCCTAATCCTAATCCTAACCATTAAACCTAACCCTAGCTCTTAAAGCTAACCCTAAACCTTACCGTCACGACTAGACCTAACCCTGACACTAACCTAACACTTAACCCTCACCAGAAACCCTAAAGCTAACCCTGAACCCTATCCCTAACCCTAGCAGTAAACTTTAACCCTAAACCTAAGCCCAACCCGTAACCCTAATCCTATCCTTTTACCCTAAAACTAACCCCTAAACCTAACCCCTATACCTCACCCTAACTCTAACACCAATCCTAATTCTAAACATACCCCTTCATAAAACACTAACCGCTAACCTAACACTAACCAAAAACCCTAATCACTAATCCCTATCCCTATCACTTAACCTTTACCCTAACCGTTAACCCTCACCCTAAATCTTAACACTGACCCTAACCTTAACCTTTAACTCTAAGCCTAACCCTTAAGCCTACAGTAAGGAAGACCCTTAATGCTAATGGGATCCCTTATCCCTAACCCTAACACTACAGCTAAAAATAACCCTAACCTTGGATCCTTAAACCTAACCCCTAACACTTACTTTAACCCCAAACCCTAACCCTAATCCTAAGCATTAAACCTAACCCTATCTCTTAACCCTAACGCTAGCCCTTACCCGAACGCCTAGATCTAACCCTAAATCGAACCTACCGCCTAATCCTAACCTTAAGCCCTAATGCTAACTCTAACCCTGAACCCTAAACCTACGCGTAACCCTTAACACAAACCCTATCCGTGAACCTTAACCCTGACCCTAACCATTACCCGCACCCAGGCATTTAACCCTGACCCTACCCCTAGTACTTAATGATAACCCTAACACTAAACCCTAACCCTAAGGCCAACACTTAACCGTAATCCTATCCCTTAACCCCAACCCTAACCCTAACCCTAATGCTAACCCCTAAACGTAACCCTAACCGTCACCTGTAAACCTAACCCTAACCTCTAACACAAACCATAGCACATAACTCTAACCCTAAAACTAACCCTAACCCTAAACCTAACCCTAAACTCTAACTCTTAACCTTAACCCTAAGCGTTAACTCTCACGCTAACCTTTAATCCTAACCCTAATCCTAATCTTCAACCCTAAACCTTACACTTAACCCTAACCTTGTACCAAACCCTAACCCTTCATCTTAACCCTAACCGTAAACCTCAACCTTAAACCAAAGTGTAACCGTTAAACCTAAGAGTAACCTTTAACCCTAACCCGAATCCCTAACCCTAAGCCCTCACCCTAACACTAAACTTCATCCTTAACCCTAACCATAATCCTAACCCTAAATCTAATTCTCAGACTTCTTGCTTTCTTAGAGTTTAGAAAGCCTGCAATCCTCCCATGCCATGCGTGAAAGGAGGCTCTACCACTGTGTCCTGTATGAAACCCACGGACCCATACCCAGAGTATGATAGAGTGGGTTCCCGGGTACAATCCCAGCCCACAAAACTCCCCCCCGCCCGCCTAATGCAGACAGGGCCCGTGCGCTAAGCATAAACAATACCTTTAACAGATAACCCTAACCCTGAACATAACACCCAACCCTGTTCCTATTTCTCCCCTTAACACGTAAACCTCACCGTGCGCCTAAATTTAACCTCTTATCCTAACGTTAATGCATAACACATTTCCCGAGAACAACCCCTATCCCATAATTCTAACCCTATCTCCTAGTCATCACTGTGACACCTAATCCCTAACCCTAATTCTAAACCGCTAATCCTAACCGTAACCCTACCTACAACCCTAACACTGACAGTAACCCTTATTTCTAACCCCAACGCTATGCCTAACAAAAACCCTACACCTTCACCCTAACCCCTAAGCCTTACCCTAACCCTTAACCCTAATCCTAATCCTAACCATTAAACCTAACCCTAGCTCTTAAAGCTAACCCTAAACCTTACCCTCACGACTAGACCTAACCCTGACACTAACCTAACACCTAACCCTAACCAGAACCCCTAAAGCTAACCCTGAACCCTATCCCTAACTTTAGCAGTAAACTTTAACACTAAACCTAAGCCCAACCCGTAACCCTAATCCTATCCTTTTACCCTAAAACTAACCCCTAAAACTAACCCCTATACCTCACCCTAACTCTAAACCCAATCCTAATTCTAACCATACCCCTTGATAAAACACTAACTCCTAACCGCTAACCCTAACACTAACCAAAAATCCTAATCACTAATCCCTAACCCTAACGCTTAACCTTTACCCTAACCGTTAACCCTCACCCTAAATCTTAACACTGACCCTAACCTGAACCTTTAAC
>NW_027182849.1:332500-360000 GCF_041146395.1 Eulemur rufifrons
ATAACCCTAACCCTGAACATAACACCCAACCCTGTTCCTATTTCTCCCCTTAACACGTAAACCTCACCGTGCGCCTAACTTTAACCTCTTATCCTAACGTTAATGCATAACCCATTTCCTGAGAACAACCCCTATCCCATAATTCTAACCCTATCTCCTAGTCATCACTGTGACACCTAATCCCTAACCCTAATTCTAAACCGCTAACCTTAACCGTAACCCTACCTACAACCCTAACACTGACAGAAACCCTTACTTCTAACCCCAACGCTATGCCTAACAAAACCCTAACCCTTGACCCTATCCCTTCACCCTAACCCCTAAGCCTTACCCTAACCCTTAACCCTAATCCTAATCCTAACCATTAAACCTAACCCTAGCTCTTAAAGCTAACCCTAAACCTTACCCTCATGACTAGACCTAACCCTGACACTAACATAACACCTAACCCTAACCAGAACCCCTAAAGCTAACCCTGAACCCTATCCCTAAACCTAGCAGTAAACTTTAACCCTAAACCTAAGCCCAACCCGTAACCCTAATCCTATCCTTTTACCCTAAAACTAACCCCTAAACCTAACCCCTATACCTCACCCTAACTCTAACCCCAATCCTAATTCTAACCATACCCCTTCATAAAACACTAACTCCTAACCGCTAACCCTAACACTAACCAAAAACCCTAATCACTAATCTCTAACCCTAACGCTTAACCTTTACCCTAACCGCTAACCCTCACTCTAAATCTTAACACTGACCATAACCTTAACCTTTAACTCTAAGCCTAACCCTTAACCCTACAGTAAGGAAGACCCTTAATGCTAATGGGATCCCTTATCCCTAAACCTAACACTACAGCTGAAAATAACCCTAACCTTTGATCCTGAAACCTAACCCCTAACACTTACTTTAACCCCAAACCCTAACCCTAATCCTAAGCATTAAACCTAACACTATCTCTTAACTCTAACGCTAGCGCTTGCCCTAACGCCTAGATCTAACCCTAAATCTAACCTACCGCCTAATCCTAACCTTAAGCCCTAATGCTAACTCTAACCCTGAACCCTAAACCTACCCGTAACCCTTAACACTAACCCTATTCGTGAACCTTAACCCTGACCCTAACCATTACCCGCAACCAAGCATTTAACCCTGACCCTACCCCTAATCCTTAATGATAACCCTAACACTAAACCCTAACCCTAAGCCCAACACTTATCCCTAATCCTATCCCTTAACCCTAACCATAAGCCTAACCCTAATGCTACCCCCTAAACCTAACCCTAGCCGTGACCAGTAAACTTAACCCTAACCTCTAACACAAACCATAGCACATAACTCTAACTCTAAAACTAACCCTAACCCTAACCCTAAACCCTAACTCTTAACCTTAACCCTAAGCGTTAACTCTCACGCTAACCTTTAATCCTAACCCTAATCCTAATCTTCAACCCTAAACCTAACACATAACCCTAACCCTGTACCAAACCCTAACCCCTCATCTTAAACCTAACCGTAAACCTCAACCCTAAACCAAAGTGTAACCGTTAAACCTAAGGGTAACCTTTAACCCTAACCCTAATCCCTAACCCTAAGCCCTCACCCTAACACTAAACTTCATCCTTAACCCTAACCAGAATCCTAACCCTAAATCTAATTTTCAGACTTCTTGCTTTCTTAGAGTTTAGAAAGCCTGCAATCCTCCCATGCCATGCGTGAAAGGAGGCTCTACCACTGCGTCCTGCTTGAAACCCACGGGCCCATACCCAGAGTAAGATAGAGTGGGTTCCCGGGTACAATCCCAGCCCCCTAAACTCCCTCCGCCCGCCCAATGCAGACAGGGCCCGTGCACTAAGCATAAACAATACCTTTAACAGATAACCCTAACCCTGAACATAACACCCAACCCTGTTCCTATTTCTCCCCTTAACACGTAAACCTCACCGTGCGCCTAACTTTAACCTCTTATCCTAACGTTAATGCATAACCCATTTCCTGAGAACAACCCCTATCCCATAATTCTAACCCTATCTCCTAGTCATCACTGTGACACCTAATCCCTAACCCTAATTCTAAACCGCTAACCCTAACCGTAACCCTACCTACAACCCTAAAACTGACAGTAACCCTTACTTCTAACCCCAACGCTATGCCTAACAAAAACCCTAACCCTTGACCCTAACCCTTCACACTAACCCCTAAGCCTTACCCTAACCCTTAACCCTAATCCTAATCCTAACCATTAAACCTAACCCTAGCTCTTAAAGCTAACCCTAAACCTTACCCTCACGACTAGACATAACCCTGACAGTAACCTAACACCTGACCCTAACTAGACCCCTAAAGGTAACCCTGAACCCTATCCCTAACCCTAGCAGTAAACTTTAACCCTAAACCTAAGCCCAAACCGTAACCCTAATCCTATCCTATTACCCTAAACCTAACCCCTATACTTCACCCTAACTCTAACCCCAATCCTAATTCTAACCATACCCCTTCATAAAACACGAACTCCTAACCGCTAACCCTAACACTAACCAAAAACCCTAATCACTAATCCCTAACCCTAACGCTTAACCTTTACCCTAACCGTTAACCCTACCCCAAATCTTAACACTGACCCTAACCTTAAACTTTAACTCTAAGCCTAACCCTTAACCCTACAGTAAGGAAGACCCTTAATGCTAATGGGATCCCTTATCTCTAACCCTAACTCTACAGCTAAAAATAACCCTAACCTTTGATTCTTAAACCTAACCCCTAACACTTACTTTAACCCCAAACCCTAACCCTAATCCTAAGCATTAAACCTAACCCTATCTCTTAACCCTAACGCTAGCCCTTACCCTAACGCCTAGATCTAACCCTAAATCTAACCTACCGCCTAATCCTAACCTTAAGCCCTAATGCTAACTCTAACCCTGAACCCTAAACCTACCCGTAACCCTTAACACTAACCCTATCCGTCAACCTTAACCCTGACCCTAACCATTACCCGCACCAAAGCATTTAACCCTGACCCTACCCCTAATCCTTAATGATAACCCTAACACTAAACCCTAACCCTAAGCCCAACACTTATCCCTAATCCTATCCCTTAGCCCTAACCATAAGCCTAACCCTAATGCTACCCCCTAAACCTAACCCTAGCTGTGACCAGTAAACCTAACCCTAACCTCTAACACAAACCATAGCACATAACTCTAACTCTAAAACTAACCCTAACCCTAACCCTAAACCCTAAACCCTAACTCTTAACCTTAACACTAAGAGTTAACTCTCACGCTAACCTTTAATCCTAACCCTAATCCTAATCTTCAACCCTAAACCTAACACTTAACCCTAACCCTGTACCAAACCCTAACCCCTCATCTTAACCCTAACCGTAAACCTCAACCCTAAACCAAAGTGTAACCGTTAAACCTAAGACTAACCTTTAACTCTAACCCTAAGCCCTAACCCTAAGCCCTGAACCTAACACTAAACTTCATCCTTAACCCTAACCATAATCCTAACCCTAAATCTAATTCTCAGACTTCTTGCTTTCTGAGAGTTTAGAAAGCCTGCAATCCTCCCGTGCCATGCGTGAAAGGAGGCTCTACCACTGCGTCCTGCATGAAACCCACGGGCTCATACCCAGAGTATGATAGAGTGGGTTCCCAGGTACAATCCCAGCCCCCTAAACTCCCCCCGCCCGCCCAATGTAGACAGGGCCCGTGCACTAAGCATAAACAATACCTTTAACAGATAACCCTAACCCTGAACATAACACCCAACCCTGTTCCTATTTCTCCCCTTAACACGTAAACCTCACCGTGCGCCTATCTTTAACCTCTTATCCTAACCTTAATGCATAACCCATTTCCTGAGAACAACCCCTATCCCATAATTCTAACCCTATCTCCTAGTCATCACTGTGACACCTAATCCCTAACCCTAATTCTAAACCGCTAACCCTAACCGTAACCCTACCTACAACCCTGACACTGACAGTAACCCTTACTTCTAACCCCAACGCTATGCCTAACAAAAAGACTAACCCTTGACCCTAACCCTTCACCCTAACCCCTAAGCCTTACCCTAACCCTTAACCCTAATCCTAATCCTAACCATTAAACCTAACCCGAGCTCTTAAAGCTAACCCTAAACCTTACCCTCACGACTAGACCTAACCCTGACACTAACCTAACACCTAACCCTAACCAGAACCCCTAAAGCTAACCCTGAACCCTATCCCTAACCCTAGCAGTAAACTTTAACCCTAAACCTAAGCTCAACCCGTAACCCTAATCCTATCCTTTTACCCTAAAACTAACCCCTAAACCTAACCCCTATACCTCACCCTAACTCTAACCCCAATCCTAATTCTAACCATACCCCTTCATAAAACACTAACTCCTAACCGCTAACCCTAACACTAACCAAAAAACCCTAATCACTAATCCCTAACCCTAACGCTTAACCTTTACCCTAACCGTTAACCCTCACCCTAAATCTTAACACTTACCCTAACCTTAACCTTTAACTCTAAGCCTAACCCTTAACCCTACAGTAAGGGAGACCCTTAATGCTAATGGGATCCCTTATCCCTAACCCTAACACTACAGCTAAAAATAACCCTAACCTTTGATCCTTAAACCTAACCCCTAACACTTGCTTTAACCCCAAACCCTAACCCTAATCCTAAGCATTATACCTAACCCTATCTCTTAACCCTAACGCTAGCCCTTACCCTAACGCCTAGATCTAACCCTAAATCGAACCTACCGCCTAATCCTAACCTTAAGCCCTAATGCTAACTCTAACCCTGAACCCTAAACCTACCCGTAACCCTTAACACTAACCCTATCCGTGAACCTTAACCCTGACCCTAACCATTACCCGCACCAAAGCATTTAACATTGACCCTAACCCTAATCCTTACTGCTAACCCTAACACTAAACCCTAACCCTAAGCCCAACACTTATCCCTAATCCTATCCCTTAACCCTAACCCTAACCCTAATGCTACCCCCTAAACGTAACCCTAACCGTGACCAGTAAACCTAACCCTAACCTCTAACTCAAACCATAGCACCTAACTCTAACCCTAAAACTAACCCTAACTCTAACTCTAAACCCTAACTCTTAACCTTAACCCTAAGTGTTAACTCTCACTCTAACCTTTAATCCTAACCCTAATCCTAATCTTCAACCCTAAACCTAACACTTAACCCTAACCCTGTACCAAACCCTAACCCCTCATCTTAACCCTAACCGTAAACCTCAACCCTAAACCAAAGTGTAACCGTTAAACCTAAGAGTAACCTTTAACCCTAACCCTAATCCCTAACCCTAAGCCCTCACCCTAACACTAAACTTCATCCTTAACCCTAACCATAATCCTAACCCTAAATCTAATTCTCAGACTTCTTGCTTTCTTAGAGTTTAGAAAGCCTGCAATCCTCCCATGCCATGCGTGAAAGGAGGCTCTACCACTGTGTCCTGCATGAAACCCACGGGCCCATACCCAGAGTATGATAGAGTGGGTTCCCGGGTACAATCCCAGCCCCCTAAACTCCCCCCGCCCGCCTAATGCAGACAGGGCCCGTGCGCTAAGCATAAACAATACCTTTAACAAATAACCCTAACCCTGAACGTAACACCGAACCCTGTTCCTATTTCTCCCCTTAACACGTAAACCTCACCGTGTGCCTAACTTTAACCTCTTATTCTAACGTTAATGCATAACCCATTTCCTGAGAACAACCCCTATCCCATAATTCTAACCCTATCTCCTAGTCATCACTGTGACACCTAATCCCTAACCCTAATTCTAAACCGCTAACCCTAACCGTAACCCTACCTACAACCCTAACACTGACAGTAACCCTTACTTCTAACCCCAACGCTATGCCTAATAAAAACCCTAACCTTTCACCCTAACCCCTAAGCCTTACCCTAACCCTTAACCCTAATCCTAATCCTAACCATTAAACCTAACCCTAGCTCTTAAAGCTAACCCTAAACCTTATCCTCACGACTAGACCTAACCCTGACACTAACCTAACACCTAACCCTCACCAGAACCCCTAAAGCTAACCCTGAACCCTATCCCTAACCCTAGCAGTAAACTTTAACCCTAAACCTAAGCCCAACCCGTAACCCTAATCCTATCCTTTTACCCTAAAACTAACCCCTGAACCTAACCCCTATACCTCACCCTAACTCTAACCCCAATCCTAATTCTAACCATACCCCTTCATAAAACACTAACTCCTAACCGCTAACCCTAACATTAACCAAAAACCCTAATCACTAATCCCTAACCCTAACGCTTAACCTTTACCCTAACCGTTAACCCTCACCCTAAATCTTAACACTGACCCTAACCTTAACCTTTAACTCTAAGCCTAACCCTTAACCCTACAGTAAGGAAGACCCTTAATGCTAATGGGATCCCTTATCCCTAACCCTAACACTACAGCTAAAAATAACCCTAACCTTGGATCCTTAAACCTAACCCCTAACACTTACTTTAACCCCAAACCCTAACCCTAATCCTAAGCATTAAACCTAACCCTATCTCTTAACCCTAACGCTAGCCCTTACCCTAACGCCTAGATCTAACCCTAAATCGAACCTACCGCCTAATCCTAACCTTAAGCCCTAATGCTAACTCTAACCCTGAACCCTAAACCTACCCGTAACCCTTAACACTAACCCTATCCGTCAACCTTAACCCTGACCCTAACCATTACCCGCACCCAAGCATTTAACCCTGACCCTTCCCCTAATCCTTAATGATAACCCTAACACTAAAACCTAACCCTAAGCCCAACACTTATCCCTAATCCTATCACTTAACCCTAACCCTAACCCTAATGCTACCCCCTAAACGTAACCCTAACCGTGACCAGTAAACCTAACCCTAACCTCTAACACAAACCATAGCACATAACTCTAACCCTAAAACTAACCCTAACCCTAACCCTAAACCCTAACTCTTAACCTTAACCCTAAGCGTTAACTCTCACGCTAACCTTTAATCCTAACCCTAATCCTAATCTTCAACCCTAAACCTAACACTTAACCCTAACCCTGTACCAAACCCTAACCCCTCATCTTAACCCTAACCGTAAACCTCAACCCTAAACCAAAGTGTAACCGTTAAACCTAAGAGTAACCTTTAACCCTAACCCTAATCCCTAACCCTAAGCCCTCACCCTAACACTAAACTTCATCCTTAACCCTAACCAGAATCCTAACCCTAAATCTAATTCTCAGACTTCTTGCTTTCTTAGAGTTTAGAAAGCCTGCAATCCTCCCATGCCATGCGTGAAAGGAGGCTCTACCACTGTGTCCTGCATGAAACCCACGGGTCCATACCCAGAGTATGATAGAGTGGGTTCCTGGGTACAATCCCAGCCCCCTAAACTCCCCCCGCCCGCCTAATGCAGACAGGGCCCGTGCGCTAAGCATAAACAATACCTTTAACCGATAACCCTAACCCTGAACATAGCAACCCAACCCTGTTCCTATTTCTCCCCTTAACACGTAAACCTCACGTGCGCCTAACTTTAACCTCTTATCCTAACGTTAATGCATAACCCATTTCCTGAGAACAACCCCTATCCCATAATTCTAACCCTATCTCCTAGTCATCACTGTGACACCTAATCCCTAACCCTAATTCTAAACCGCTAACCCTAACCGTAACTCTACCTACAACCCTAACACTGACAGTAACCCTTACTTCTAACCCCAACGCTATGACTAACAAATACCCTAACCCTTGACCCTAACCCTTCACCCTAACCCCTAAGCCTTAACCTAACCCTTAACCCTAATCCTAATCCTAACCATTAAACGTAACCCTAGCTCTTAAAGCTAACCCTAAAACTTACTCTCACGACTAGACCTAACCCTGACACTAACCTAACACCTAACCCTATCCAGAACCCCTAAAGCTAACCCTGAACCCTATCCCTTACCCTAGCAGTAAACTTTAACCCTAAACCTAAGCCCAACCCGTAACCCTAATCCTATCCTTTTACCCTAAACCTAACCCCTATACCTCACCCTAACTCTAACCCCAATCCTAATTCTAACCATACCTCTTCATAAAACACTAACTCCTAACCGCTAACCCTAACACTAACCAAAAACCCTAATCACTAATCCCTAACCCTAACGCTTAGCCTTTACCCTGTGAAGTAGGAGAGTCATATGTATGAACGGTTACATTCACGCAGAGAAAGAAACTGTTGGGTGGTGTATGTACGCATGTTAATCTATACTTTGGAGGAAGTTCGAGAGTCATATCTGGGGAAAATTGCAGTCACTTAGAGAAAGCAACAATCGGGGGCCGTTTTGTAGATCTGCTAAATTCTATTTTGGAAGAAGAGTGAAATTCATATGTGGGAACGCTTATGTTCACTCAGAGAAATCAACGATAGGGCAGTGTTTCGTTGGGATGCTAAAGTGTAGTTTGGAAGAAGTTCGCGAGTCTTATATAAGAAAGCTTACAGTCACCTAGAGAAAGTAACTCTCGGCAGATTGTTTCTAAGCGTGCTAAACTCTAATTTGCATCAATTGTGAGAGTCAAACATGGGAACCCTTACATTCACTCAGAGAACGCAACGTTTGGGTGGTGGTTTGTAAGCATTCTAAACTGTATTTTGGAGGAAGTAGGAGAGTCATATATACGAATGCTTACATTCACGCAGAGAAAGCAACTCTGTGATTGTATTTTGTTGGCATGCTAAACTGTGGTTTGGAAGAAGTTCGAGAGCCTTATATAGGAAAGATTACAGTGACACAGAGAAAACAACTCTCTGTAGTTTGTTGGTAGGTCTACTAAACTGTAATTTGCATGATGTGTGAGAACGCTTGCATTCACTCAGAGAAAGAACTTTGTCGTGGTGGTTTGTAGGAATAACAACTGTAGTTCGAAGAAGTAGGAGAGTCATATATGAACGGTTACATTCACGCAGAGAAAGCAACTGTGGAGTGGCGTATGTAATCATCATAATCTGTAGTTTGGAGGAAGTTCGAGAGTCATATCTGGGGAAAATTAGAGTCATTTAGAGAAAGGAACAATCGGGGGCTGGTGTGTAGGTCTGCTAAATTTTATTTTGGAAAAAGAGTGAGAGTCATATATGGGAACGCTTATGTTGACTCAGAGAAATCAACGATGGGGCGCTGTATTGTTGGCATGCTAAACTGTAGTTTGGAAGAAGTTCGAAAGTCTTATATAGGAAAGTTTACACTCACCTAGAGAAAGCAACTCACAGGAGGTGGTTTGTAAGCCGCTAAACTCTAATTTGGATGAAGTGAAAGAGGCATACATGGATACGCTTCATTCACTCAGAGAAAGGTAAATTGGGGTGCCGGTTTGTAGGTATACTAACTCCAGTTTGGAAGAAGTACTAGAGTCATATATATGAACGCTTATATGGACGCAGAGAAAGCAACTATGGGGTGGTGTTTTGTAGGCCTGCTAAAATATAGTTTGGAAGAAGTTCGAAAGCAGACAGTCACTTAGAGAAAGCAACTCTTGGCGGTGGATTTTTAGGTCTGCTAAATTGTATTTTGAAAGAAGTACCGGAGTCATATATTCAAACGCTTACATTCATGCAGAGAAAGGAACTGTGGGGTGGTGTTTTCTAGGCGTGCTAAACTCTGAGAAAGCAAGAAGTCTGAGAATTAAATTTAGGGCTAGGATTAGGGTTAGGGTTAGCAATATAGGTTACTGTTATGGTGAGGGCTTAGGGTTAGGGGTTTCAGTTAGGGTCAGGGTTAAAGGTTAGTGTTAGGTTTAACAGTTACAGTTAGGTTTAGGGTTAAGCTTTAAGGTTTAAGCTTAGGGTTAAGATTAGGGGTTAGGTTTTGGTACAGGGTAAGGGTTAAGTGCTAGGTTTAGGCTCAAAGATTAGGATTAGGGTTAGGGTTAAGGTTTAGTGTGAGGGTTAACGGTTAGGGTTAAGGTTAAGTGTTAGGTTTATGGGTTAGGGTTAGGGTTAAGTGTTCATGTTAGGTTTAGGGTTAGAGTTAAGTGTTATGGTTAGGGTTAGGGGTTTGGGTTAGGTTTAGGGTTCATGGTTAAGGTTACATTTAGGGGTTAGGTTTAGGGTAAGCGTTTAGTGTTAGTGTTGGGCATTAGGGTCAGGGCTTAGGTAGGGTTAGGGGTTAGGGTCAGTGTTTGGGCTTTGACTTGGCGGTTAGTTTAAGGGTACAGGACCTGTGTAATCTATGGTGAGAAGGGTGCAGAATGTTTCCATGCGACACTACACCATCGGATCCTGGGCCTTTGGCCCAGACCTACTTGCAGGACTCATGCGGAAACTCTACTCACGCATTGCATGGTTGTATTTTAGGCTTGGTTAACTCTGAGAATGGAAGTAGTGTGAGAAATAGGGTTATGGTTAGGGTTAAGGGTTTGGTGTTAGGGGTTAGGGTTCAAGTGAGGTTTAGTGGTTAGGGACTAGGATTTAGGGTTAGTGTTAGGGTTAGGGGTTAGTTTTGCGTTAGGGGCTAGGGTTAGATTTATGGTTGGGGTTAGTGTTAGGGTTAGGATTAGGCATCAGGGTTAGTGTTAGGGTTAAAGGATAGGATTGGCGTTAAGTGTTTAGGCTTAGGGTTTGTGTTAAGTGTTAGGGTTGGGGTTTAGGCTTAGGGTTACGGTTTGAGTTAAGCTCTAGGGTGAGGGTTAAAGATTAGGCTTAGGATTATTGGTTAGGGATAGAGTTATGTTTAAGGGTTAGGGATAGGGTTAGGTTTAGGGTTCAGTGTTAGGGTTAGCATTAGGGGTTAGGGTTAGGGTTAGGGGTTAGGCGTAGTGATGTATTAAGGGCTATGGTTAGAATTAGGATTGGGGTTAGTGTTAGGTTTAGGGTTAGGGGTTAGGTTTAGGGTTAAGGGATAGGATTATGGTTAAGGGTTGGGCGTAGCTTTAGGGTTAAGATTTAGTGTTAGGGTCCGGTTTAAGGGTTAGGGTGAGGGTTAACGGTTAGGGTTAGGGTTGGGGTTAGGGGTTAGGGATATAGTTAGTATTAAGTGTTAGAGTTAGGTTTAGGGTTCAGGGTTAGGGTTAGCTTTAGGGGTTATGATTAGGGTTAGGTGTTAGTTTAGTGTTAGTGTTAGGTCTAGGCGTCAGGGTAAGGTTTAGGGTTAGGGTTAAGAGCTAAGGTTGGGTTAGGGTTAGGGTTAGGGTTAGGAGTTAGGGTAAAGGGTCAAGGGTTAGCATTATTTTTAGCCATAGCTTTGGCGTTAGGAGTAAGGGTTAGGTTCAGTGTTAGGGTAACAGTAGGTTACCGTAACAGTAACTACGTAGGGTAACAGTTAGTGTTAGTGGTTTAGAATTAGGGTTAGGGATTAGTTGTCACAGTTATGACTAGGAGATAGGGTTAGAATTATGGGATAGGGGTTAATCTCAGGGTAAGTGTTATGCATTAACGTTAGGATAAGAGGTTAAAGTTCAGGTTACAGTGAGGTTTACATTCTAAGGTGAGCAATAGAATCAGGGTTAAATGTTATTTTCAGGGTTAGAGTTTTGGGTGAGGTGTAGAGTTTATGCTTAGGGCACGGGCCTTGTCTGCATTAGGCGGGGGGCGGGAGTTAGGGGGCTGGGATTGTCACCAGGAACCCACTCTATCGTACTCTGGTTATGGGCCCCAGCGGTTCATTCAGGACACAGTGGAAGAGCCTCCTTTCACGCATGGCATGGGAGGATTGTAGGCTTTCTAAACTCTAAGAAAGCAAGAAGACTGAGAATTAGATTTAGGGTTAGGGTTAGGGTTCGGGTTAAGGATCAAGGTTAGTATTAGGGTGAAGGCTTAGTGTTAGGGGTTACGGGTAGCGTTACAGGTTACTCTTAGTTTTAACCGTTACAGTTAGGTTCAGGGTTAAGGTTTATGGTTAGGTTTAAGGTTAGGGTTTAGGGTTTGGTACAGGATTAGGGTTAAATATTAGGTTTAGGGTTAAAGATTACGATTAAGGTTAGGTTTAAAGGTTAGTGTGAGGGTTAACAGTCAAGGTTAAAGTTAAGAGTTAGGGTTAGGGTTAGTGTTAGGATTAAGGGTTCATGTTAGGTTTAGGGTTAGAGTTAAGTGCTATGGTTAGCGCTCGAGGTTAGGGTTAGGTTTAGGGTTCACAGTTAGGGTTACGTTTAGAGGTTAGCATTAGGGTTAGGGATTAGCTTTAGGGTAAGAGTTTAGAGTTAGTGTTGGGCTTTAGGCTCAGGGCTTAGGTTTAGGGTCAGAGGTTAGGGTTGATGTTAGGGCTTAGATTTAGTGGTTAATTTAAGGGCACAGGACCTGTTTATTCTACAGTGAGAGGGGTTAGGGTTAGGGTTAGGGTTGTCATAGGGGTTAAGGTTAGATTTAACCTTGGGGTTAGTGTTAGGGTTAGGATTAGGGGGTTAGTGTTAGGGTTAGGGGTTAAAAACACCTACAGCCAGCCCTAACCCGATTTCTGACACTTCTTCCATTCTCAGAGTTAACCAAGCCTACAATACAGCCATGTCATGCGTGAGAAGAGGCTCCACCTGAGTCCTGTATGTAGGTCTTGGCCCAAGGCCCAGCGTACGGTGGTGTTGTGTCGCAGCGACCCTGTGCACCACTCTCACCATAGATTAAACAGGTCCTGTGCCCTTAAACTAACCGCTAAATCTCAGCCCTAACACTAATCCTAACCCCTAACCCTAAAAGTTATCCTTAACCCTACTGTTAACACTCAAACTAACCCTTAACTCTAACCCTTGTCATGATCTTTAACCCTAACTCTAACACTTAACCCTAACCCTGTACCAAACCATAACCCCTAAGCTTAACCCTAACCCTAAACCTAAACCCTAAGTCTAACTGTAACTGTTAAACCTAACAGTAACTTTTAACCCTAAAACTAACCGTATCCCCTTACCCGAAGCCCTCACCCTAAGATTAAACTTCATCCCTAACCATAACGATAATCCTAACCTTAAATCTAATTCTCAGACGTCCTACTTTCTTAGAGATTTGAAAGCTTACAAACCTCCTTTACCATGCGTGAAATCAGGCTCTGCCAGAGTGTCCTACAAGAAACCCATGGGCCCATACCCTGCATACGATAGAGTGGGTTTCTGGTGACAATCGCATCCCCCTCAATCCCACTCCTAGGGCAGACAGGGCCCATACCCTAAGCAAAACCCTACCCCTCACTCATAATTCTAACCCTGATCCTATTGCTCACCTTAACACATAAACCTCACCGTAAACCTAACTTTAACCACTTATCCTAACATTAATGCATAACACTTATGCTAAGAACAACCCCTATCACTTAATTCTAACCCTAACTCCTAGCCATAACAGTAACCCCTAATCCCTAACCCTAATTCTAACCACTAAACATTACCTTAACCCTACAAACAACCCTAATACTAACCCTAACCTTAAACGCTAACCCTAACCTTATCCCTAAACATAACCTTAAAAGTTTACCCTAAACCCTAACCCTATCCCCTAACCCTAAGCCTAACCCTTAATTCTGATCCTAATCCTAACAATTAAACCTAACCCTAACCCTTAACCCTAACACTAACCCTTACCTTAATGCCGAGACCTAATCTTAGCAGTAAAGCTACCTCTAACCCTAACCCTAGACCTTAAACCTAACACTATCCCTAACTTATAACCCTAACCCTAACTGTTAACCCTCACCCTAACCCTTAACTCGGACCATAACCCTAACCCTTAACCCTAACCCTATCCCTTAATGCTAACCCTAAGCCTTAACCCTTAACCCTAATCCTATCCCTTAACCCTAACCCTAACCCCTAACCCTAACCCTAACCCTAACCCCAACCCTAAATCTATCTCTAGTCCCTAACCCAACCCTAACCGTTAACCCCTAATGCTAACATTAACCCTAACCCCTAATCCCTAACACCTAACCCTCACGCGAACACTAACCCCTAACCCCAAACACCTAACCCTAATCATAACCATAATTCTCACACTTCCTCCATTCTCAGAGTTAGCCAAGCCTACAATAAAACCATGCCATGCGTGAGAAGAGGCTCTGCCTGAGACCTGCATGTAGGTCTGGGCCCAAGGCCTAGGGTACGATGGTGTGGTGTGGCGATGACCCATTCTGCACACTTCTCACCATAGATTACACAGGTCCTGTGCCCTTAAAATAACCTCTAAATCTAAGTCCTAACGCTAACTCTAACACTAACCCTTAACCCTAAACTTAAGCCCTGACCCTAACGCCCAACACTAACATTAAACCCTTACCCTAATCCTTACCCATAACCCTAATGCCTAAACGTAACCCTAACGATGAACCCTAAACCTAACCCTAACCCAAAACCCTAACCATAACACTTAACTCTAACCCTAAACCTAACACGAACACTTAAACCTAAACTTAACCACTAACCCTAACACTTAACCTTAACCCTAACCGTTAACTCTCACACTAACCCTTAAACCTAACCCTAATCGTAATCTTTAACCCTAAACCTAACAGTTAACCCTTACCCTGTACCAAAACCTAACCCCTAACCTTAACCTTAACCCTAACACTTGACCCTAAAGCTAACTGTAACCATTAAACCTAACACTAACCTTTAACCCTGACCGTAACTCTAACCCCTAACCCTAAGCCCTCACCCTAATGCTAAACTTTATCCTTAACACTAACCATAATCCTATCCCTAAATCTAATTCTCAGACTTCTTGCTTTCTCAGAGTTTAGAAAGCCTACAATCCTCCCATGCCATGCGTGAAAAGAGGCTCTGCCACTGTGTCCTGCATGAAACCCAGGGACCCATACCCAGTGTACGATAGAGAAAGTTCTCGGCCACAATCCTAGACCCCTAATCCTCCCGCCTAGTGCAGACAGGGCCCGTGCCCTAAGCATAAAAAGTACGCCTAACATATAACCCTAACCTTGAACGTAACACCTAACCCTGATCCTACTGCTCACCTTATCATGTAGACCACACTGTAACCCTAACTTTAACCGCATCTCCTAAAGTTAATGCATAACACTTACACTGAGAACAACGCCTATCCCATAATTCTAACCCTAAATCTTAGCCATAACCATACAACCTAATCCCTAACCCTAATTCTAAACTGCTAACCCTAACCTTAACACTACCAACAACCCTAACACTAACCCTAACCCTAACCCTCACCCCTAATCCTACCCTATGCCTAAAAGTAAGCCTAACTCCTAACCCTTATCCCTAACCAAAAGCCCTGTCCCTAACCATAAGACATAAGTCTCACCCTTATACCCTAACCCTAATACGAATCCTTAAGCCTAACCCCCAATCCTAACAATTAACCTTAACCCTAACTGTTAACGCTCACCCTAACCCTTAAATCAGACCAAAACCCTAACATTTAACCCTAACCCTAATCCCTAATGCTAACCCTAAGCCTTAACCCTTTACCCTAATCCTATCCCTTAAGCCTAACCCTAACCCTAATTCCTAACCCTAACCATAATCCCTAACCCTAACCCTAACACTAACCCTAACTCTGAATCTAACCCTAGCCCCTAAACCAACACTAACCCCTAACCCCTAACCCTAACACTAACACTAACTCCTAATTTCTAACCCCTGAACCACACTCGAACCCTAACCCCTAACCCCAAACAATTAACCATAACCATAACCCTAATTCTCACACTTCCTCCATTTTCAGAGTTCACCAAGCCTACAATAGAGCCATGCCATGAGTGAGAAGAGGCTCCGCCTGAGTCCTGCATGTAGGTCTGGGCCCAAGGCCCAGGTACGATGGTGTGGTGTCAAGGGGACCAATTCTGCACCCTTCTCACCATAGATTAAACAGGTCCTGTGCCCTTAAACTAACCGCTAAATCTAAGCCCTAACACTAAACCTAAACGCTAACCCTAAACCTAAGCCCTTATCCTAATGCCCAACACTAACACCAAACACTCACCCTAAACCTAACCCGTAACCCTAACCCCTAAACGTAACCCTAACCATGCACCCTATATCTAACCCTAACCCCTAACCCTAACCATAACACTTAACTCTAACCCTAAACTAACATAAACCCTTAACACTAAACCTAATCCCTAACCCTCATGCTTAACCCTAACCGTTAATCCTCACACTTACCTTTAAACCTAACCCTAATTGTAATCTTTAACTCTAAACTTAACACTTAAACCTTAACCTGTACCAAAACCTATCCCCTAAACTGAACCCTAACACTAAACCTTAACGCTAAACCTAACTGTAACTGTTAAACCTAACACTGACCTTTAACTCTGACCCTAAACCTAACCCCTAACCCTAAGGCATCACCTTAACACTAAACTTCATCCCTAATTCTAACCATAATCCTAACCCTAAATCTAATTCTCAGACTTTTTCTTTCTCAGAGTTTAGAAAGCCTATAATCCTCCCATGCCATGTGTGAAAGGAGGCCCTGCCACTGTGTCCAGGGGCCAATACCCAGCATACGATAGAGTGATTTCCCGGCGAATATGCTAGCCCCCTAACCTCTCCGCCTAGTGCAGACAAGGCACGTGCCCTAAGCATAAACACAACCCCTAACCAATAACCCTAACCATAACTGTTAACTCTCACCCTAACATTTAACCCTGACACTAACCCTAACCCGTAAACCTATCCCTAAACCTTTACCCAAAGCCTAAGCCTTAACTCTAACACTATCATTTAACCCTAGCCCTAACCCCTAAATGTTACACTAACCATGAACCCTAAGCCTAACCGTAACCCCTAACACTAACCATAACACTTAACTGTAACCCTAAACCTAACAAGACCCCTTAACCCTAACACTAACCCCTAACCCTAGCCCTTAAACTTAACCCTAAACTTTTACCCTCACACTAACCTTTAACACTAACCATAATGCTAATCTTTAACCCTAAACCTAACACTTAACTCTTACCCTGTACGAAACCCTAACCCCTGACCTTAACCCTGACAATAAACCTTAACCCTAAACCTAACTTTAACCGTTAAAACTAACACTAACCTTAACCCTAACTCTATCCCTAACCCTTAACCCTAAGCCCTCACCCTAACACTAATCGTCATCCCTAATCCTAACCATAATCCTATCCCTAAATCTTAATCTCAGACGTCTTCCTCTCTCAGAGTTTAAAAAGCCCTCACCCTAAAATTTAACCCTAAACCTAACTGTAACTGTTTAAACTAACACTAATCTTTAACCATAACCCTAACCCTTAACCTGAACCCTAAGCCAAACTCTTAACCCTAATCCTATCCCTTAACCCTAACTCTAATCCCTAACTCGAACGCTAACACTAACCCCAACCCTAAACCTAACCCTAGCCCCTAACCCAACCCTCACCCCAACCCCTAATCCTAACACTAACCCTAACCCCTAATGCCTAACCCCTAACCCTCATTTGAACACTCTCTCCTAAACCCAAATCCCTAACCCTAACCATAACCCTAATTCTCACACTTCTTCCATTCTAAGAGTTAACCAAGCCTACAATACAACCATGCCATGCATGAGAACAGGCTCCCCCTGATTCCTGCATGTACGTCTGAGCCCAAGGCCCAGGGTACAATGCTGTGGTGTCTCAGCGACCGATTCCACACCCTTCTCACCATAGATTAAACAGGTCCTCTGACCTTAAACTAATCGCTAAATCTAAGTCCTAACACTAACCCCTACCCTAAACAGAAACCCTGACCCAAACTCCCTTCACTAACACTATACCCTTACACCAAACCTAACCCCTAAACCTAACCCCTAAACATAACCTTAACCATGAACCCTAAACCTGAACCTAAACCCTAACACTTAAGTGTAACCCTAAACCTAACACGAACCCCTAATCCTAACCCTAAACCCTAACCCTAACCCTTCACCTTAACCCTAACCGTTAACCCTCAGCTAACCCTTAAACCTAACACTAATCCTAATCTTTACCCCTAAGCCGAACACTTAACCCTAACCCTGTACCAAACCCTAATCCCTAACACTAAGCCCTCTCCCTAACACTAAACTTCATCCCTAACCCTAACCGTAATCCTAACCCTAAATCTAATTCTCAGACTTCTTGCTTTCTCAGAGTTTAGAAAGCCTACAATCCTCCCATGCCATGCATGAAAGGAGGCTCTGCCACTGTGCCCTGCATGAAACCCAGAGGCCCATACCCAGCATACGATAGAGTGGGTTCCTGGTGACAATCCCAGCCTCCGAGCCCCCCCACCTAGTGAAGACAGGGCCTGTGCCCTAAGCATAAACACTGCCCCTAACCCATAACCATAACCCTGATCATAACATCTGACCCTGATCCTATTGCTCACCTTAACATGTAAAACTCACCATAACCCTAACCCTAACCCCTTATCCTAACGTTAATGAATAATACTTACCCTGAGGACAACACCTATCCCATAATTCTAACCCTAACTCTTATTCATAACTGTAAAACCTAATACCTAATTGTAAGCTGCTAACCCTAAATTTAACCCTACCAACAGCCCTAACACTAACCCTAACCCTAACCCTTGATCCTTAAGCCTAAACCCTAACCCTAACCCTAACCCTAAGTATAAACTCTACCCCTCACCCATAACCCTAACCCTGAACATAAAACCTAACCCTGATCCTATTGCTCACCTTAACACGTAAAGCTCACCGTAACACTAACTTTAACCGCTTACCCTAACTTTAAGCATAAAACTGACCCTGAGACCAACCCCTATGCCATAATTCTAACCCTAACTCCTTACCATAACCATAACACCTAATCCCTAACCCTAATTCTAAACTGCTAAACCTAACCTTAAGCCTACAAAAAACCTTAACGGTAACACTAACCCTAACACCTAATCCTAACCCTGTGCCTGAAAATAAACCTAACCCTTAACCTTTAACCCTAATGCTAACCCATAACCCTAACCATAACACTTTACTCTAACCCTAAATCTAACACGAACGCTTAACACTAGCCCTAAACCCTAACCCTAACCCTTAAACACAAACCTAACCGTTAACACTCACACTAACCGTCAACCCTAATCCGAATTCTAATCTTTAACCCTAAACCTAACACTTAACCCTAACCCTGTACCAAACCCTAACCCCTAACCATAACCCTCACCCTAAAACGTAACCCTAAACCTAACTGTAACCGTTAAACCTAACTCTAACATTTAACCTTTACTCTACCCATAATCCCTAGCCCTAATCCCTCACCCTAGCACTAACCTCATTCCTAACCCTAACTATAATCCTAACCCTAAATCTAATTATCAGACTTCTTGCTTTCTCAGCGTTAGAAAGCCTACAATCCTCCCATGCCATGAATAAAAGGAGGCTCTACCACTGTGTCCTGCCGGAAACCCCAGTGCCCATACTCAGCATACACTAGAGTGGGTTCCCGACGACAATCGCAACCCCAAACCCCTCCCCCCCTGCCTAGTGCAGACAGGGCCCGAGTCGTAAGCATAAACCCTACCCCTCACCCCTAACCATAACCCTGAACATAACACCTGACCCTGATCCCATTGCTCACCTTAAAATGTAAATCTCACCATAACCCTAAATTTAACCCCTTATCATAACGTTAATGCATAACACTTACCCTGAGAACAACTCCTATCTCTGAATTCTAACCCTAACTCCAAGCCATAACCATAACACCTAATCCCTAATGCGAATTCTAAACTGCTAACCCTAACCTTAAACCTACCATCAAACCAAACATTACCCTAGCCCCTAACTTTAAAACTATGCCTAAAAATAACCCTAACACTTCACCCTTAATCCTAACCCCTAACTCTAACCCTAACCCTACCCCTAAGACCCTAACCATAACCCTAACTGTTAACCCTCACCCTAACACGTAACCCTGAACTTAACCCTAAACCTTAACACTAACCCTTAACCCTAACCCTAAGCCAAACCCTTAACCATAATCCTATCCTTTAACCCTAAACGCTAACCCTAATATTAACCCCAACCCTAAACCTAACCCTAGCACCCTAACCCAAACCCAACAACTAACCCCTATCCCTAACACTAACCCTAACTCCTAATCCCTAGGACCTAACCCTGACTCGAACCATAATCCCAAACTCCAAACCCCTAACCCAAACCCTAACCCTGATTCTCACACTACTTCCATTCTCAGAGTGAAGCAAGCCTACAATACAGCTATACTATGCGTGAGATGAGGCTCCACCTGAGTCCTGCATGTAGGTCCTTTCCCAAGGATCAGGGAACGATTTTGTGCTTTCGTGGAGACTCCGACAGCACCCTTCTCACCGTAAATAAAACAGGTCCTGTGCCCTTAAACTAACAGCTAAATCTCAGCCCTAACACTAACACTAACCCCTAACCGTAAACATAAGCTCCGACCGTAACGCTGAACACGAACTCTAAAACCTTACCCTAAACCTAATCCCTAACCCTAACACTACCCATAAACATAACACTAACCATGAACCCTAAACCTAACCCTAACCATAACACTTAACGCTAACCCTAAAGCCTACACGAAGACTTATTCCTAACACTAACAAAAACCCTAGCCCTTAGTCTTGATCCTTATCATTAACCCTCACACTAGCCCTTAACCCTAACCCTAATCCTAATCTTTAACCCTAAAGCTAAAACTTAAGCCTAACACTGTACCAAACGCTAAACCTTAACCTTAACCCTAACCCTAAAACATAACCATAAACCTGACTGTAACGGTTAAACCTAACACTAACCTTTAACCCTAACCACTGACCTTAAGAACGCACCCTAACACTAACTTCATCCCTAAACATTACCATAAACCTACCCCTAAATCTAATTCTCAGACTTCTTGCTTTCTCAGAGTTTAGAAAGCCTACAATTCTCCCATGTCATGAGTAAAAGGAGGCTCTGCCACTGTGTCCTGCAAGAAACCCGGGGGCCCATAACTAGTGCATGATAGAGCGGGTTCCCAGTGGCAATCCTAGTCCCTAACCCCCCCCCCTGGTGAAGACAGGGCCCGTGCGCTAAGCAAAAACACTATCCCTAACAGATAACCCTAACTCCAAACATAAAACCTAACCCTGATCCTGTTGCTCACCTTAAAACATAAACCTAACCATAACACTAATTTATCCCCTTATGTTAACGTTAATGCATAGCACCCAAAGAAGAAGCCCTATCCCATAATTCTAAACCTAATCCCTAGCCATAACCATAACACCTCATCCATATTCTAAAGAGCCAACCCTAAACTTCAACCTACCATCAACCCTAACCCTAACCCTAACCCTTAACCCTAAGCCCTCACCCTAACACTAATCTTCATCCCTAAACTGTGCCGTAATCCTAACCCGAAATCTAATTCTCAGACTTCTTGCTTTCTCAGAGTTTTGAAAGCCTACAATCCTACTAAGCCATGCATGAAAGCCCGCTCTGCGACAGTGTCCTGCAGGAAACCAGAGGCCCATACACTGCATACGATAGAGTAGGTTACCAGCGACCATCACAGAACCCTATCTTTGCCTCCTAGTGCATACAGGGCCCGTGCCCAGAGCATAAACCCTACCCCTCACCCATAAGACTAACCCAGAACATAACACCTAACCCTGATCATACTGCTCACCTTAAGAGGTAAAGCTCACCATAACCCTAACTTTAACACCTTATCTTAACGTTAATGCATGACACCCTGAGAAAAAGCACTATACTGTAATTCTAACGCTAACTCCTAGCCATAACCATAACACCTGATCCCGAATTCTGAAACGCCAACCCTAACCTTATCCCTACCAACAACACTAACACTAACCCTAACACCTTACCCTAACCCTACGCATAAAAATAACCCTAACCGTTGATCCTTAGTCATAACCCCTAACATTAACCCTAACACTTAACCCTAATCCCAAGCCTAACCATTAAACATAACCCTAACACTTAACCTTAAACCTAACCTTTACCTTAATGCCTAGAGATCTAACCCTAACACTGACTTACAGTTAACACTAACCCTAACCCCCTAATGTTAACCTTAAACCTGAACCATAAACCTAACCCTTAAACCTAATCCTATCCCTAACCCCCTAACCCTATCCCTAACTGTTAACCCTCACCCTAACCCTTAACCCTGACCCTAACCCTAAACCTGACCCCTTACCCTAAGCCTAACCCTTAACCCTAACCCTATCCCTTAACCCTAATGCCTAACCCTAACGCTAACTCCAAACCTAAACCTTACCCTGGGCCCCTAAACCAGAGTTAACACCTAACCCGTAACACTAACTCTAACCCTAACCACTAATCCCTAGCACCTGACCCTGACTCGAAACCTAACCCCTAACTCGAAACCCCTAACCCCAAACCTAACCCTAATTCTCACACTACTTCCATTCCCAGAGTGAAGCAAGCCTACAATACAGCCATGCCATGTGTGAGATGAGGCTCTGCCTGAGTCCTGCATGTAGGTTTTGTCCCAAGGCCCAGGGAATGATGTTGTGCTTTTGTGGTGACTCCGACCACACCCCTCTCACCGTAGATTAACCAGGTCCTGTGCCCTTAAACTGACCGCTAAATCTAAGCCCTACCACCAACCCTAACCTCTGACCCTGAACCTAAGCCCCGAGCCTAAAGCCCAACACTAACTCTAAACACTTACCCTAAACCTAATCCCTAACCCTAATGCTAACCCTTAAACGTAACTCTAACCACGAACAGTAAACCTAACCCTAACCTCTAACACAAACCCTAACACATAACTCTAACCCTAAAACTAACCCTAACCCTTAACCCTAAACCTAAACCCTAACCCTAACCGTTAACCTTAATCTTAACCATTAACTCTCATGCTAACCTTTAATCCTAACCCTAATCCTAATCTTCAACCCTAAACCAAACACAACCCTAACCCTGTACCAAACCCTGACCCCTCATCTTAACCCTATCCGCAAACCTCAACCCCAAAACGAACTGTAACCGTTAAACCTAACAGTAACCTTAAACCGTAACCCTAATCTGTAACCCTATCCCCTCACCATAACACTACACTTCATCCTGAACCCTAACCATAATCCTAACCCTAAATCTAATTCTCAGACTTCTTGCTTTCTTAGAGTTTAGAAAGCCTGCAATCCTCCCGTGCCATGTGTGAAAGGAGGCTCTACCACTGTGTCCTGCATGAAATCCACGGGCCCATACCCAGAGTCCGATACAGTGGGTTCCCGGTGACAATCCCAGCCCCCTAACCTCCCCCCAGCCTAATGCCGACAGGGCCCGTGCGCTAAGCATAAATGATACCTTTAACAGATAACCCTAACCCTGAACATGGCACCTAACCCTGTTCCTATTTCTCCCCTTAACACGTAAACCTCACCGTGAGCCTAACTTTAACCTCTTAACGTAACGTTAATGCATAACACATTCCCTGAGAACATCCCCTATCCCATAATTCTAACCCTATCTCCTAGTCATCACTGTAACACCTAATCCCTAACCCTAATTCTCCACCGCTAAGCCTAACCGTAACGCTGCCTACAACCCTAACACTGACAGGAACCCTTAGTTCTAACCCCAACGCTATGCCTAACAAAAGCCCTAACCCTTCACCCTTCACCCTAACCCCTGAGCATTACCCTAACCTTTAACCGTAATCCTAATCCTAACCATTAAACCTAACCCTAGCTCTTAAAGCTAACCCTAAACCTTACCCTCACGACTAGACCTAACCCTGACACTAACCTAACACCTAACCCTAACCATAACCCCTAAAGCTGACCCTAACCTGAACCCTAAACCTAACCCTAACACTGAACCTTCACTATATCCCTAACCCCTAAGCCTAATCCTAACTGTTAACCCTCACCCTAACACTTAAACTGGACCATAACACTAAACATTAACCCTAACACTAAACTTTAACCCTAACCATAAGCCGAACACTTAACCCTAATCCTATCCCCTAACCCTAAGCCCTAACCCTAAACCTAACCCTAACCCCAACCCTAACCCTTAATCTTGACCCTTACCATTAACCCTCACACTAACCCTAATCCTAATCTTTAACCATAAAGCTAACACTGAAGCCTAACACTGTGCCAAATGCTAAACCCAAACCTTAACCCTAACCCTGAAACTTAACCATAAACCTAACTGTAACTGTTACACCTAACACTAACCTCTAACCCTAACCCCTAACCCTAAGACCCCACCTTAACACTAACCCTAACCCTAAACATTATCATAATCCTACGCCAAATCTAATTCTCGGACTTCTTGCTTTCTTAGAGTTTAGAAAGCCTAAAATCCTCCCATGCCATGAGTGAAAGGGGGCTCTGCAGCTCTCTCTTGCATGAAACCAGGAGCCCATACCTAGCGTATGATAGAGTGGGTTCCCGGGGACAATCCCATCCCCCTAACCCCAGCCCCCCGCCCAGTGCAGACAGGGCCTGTACGCTAAGTATAAACACTACCCCTAACAGATAACCCTCACCCTGAACATAGCACCTGACCCTGATCCTATTGCTCACCTTAAAACATAAACCTCCCCGTAACCCTAACTTATCCCCTTATCTTAACCTTAATGCATAACACCCTGAGAAGAAGCCCTATCCCATAATTCTAATCCTAACCCCTAGCCATAACCGTAACACCTCATCCCTAATTCTAAAATGCCAACCCTAACCTTCACCCTACCAACAACCCTAACCCTAACCCTAACCCCTAACCCTAAGCCCTCACCCTATCGCTAATCTTCATCCCTAAACCGTACCGTAATCCTAACCCTAAATCTAATTCTCAGACTTGCTTTCTCAGAGTTTTGAAAGCCTACAATCCTACTAAGCCATGCATGAAAGCCCGCTCTGCCACAGTGTCCTGCATGAAACCCAGAGGCCCATACACTGCGTACAATAGAGTGGGCTCCCAGCGACCATCACAGACCCCTAACTTCGCCTCCTAGTGCATACAGGGCCCGTGCCCTAAGCATAAACCCTACCCCACACCCATAACCCTAACCCAGAACATAACACCTAACCCTGATCCTACTGCTCACCTTAACACGTAAACCTCACCCTAACCCTAACTTAACCCCTTATCTTAACGATAATGCATGACACCCTGAGAACAAGCCCTATACCGTAATTCTAACCCTAACTCCTAGCCGTAACCATAACACCTAATCCCTAATTCTGAAACGCCAACCCTAACCTAACCCTACCGACAACACTAACACTAACCCTAAAACCCTTACCCTAACCCTACGCCTAAAAATAACCCTAACCATTGATCCTTAGTCATAACCCCTAAAGCTTAACCCTAACCCTTAACGCTAATCCCAATCCGAACCATTAAACATAACCCTACTTAACCCTAACCCTAACCTATACGCTAATGCCTAGAGATCTAACCCCAACACTGACCTACAGTTAACACTAACCCTAACCCCTAATCCTAACCTTAAACCTGAACCATAAACCTAACCCTTAACCCTAACCCTATTCCTAACCCCCTAACCCTAACCCTAACTGTTAAGCCTCACCCTAACACTTAACCCTGACTCTAACCCTAAACCTTAACCCTAACCCTGAACCCTAACCCTAAGCCTAACCCTTAACCCTAACCCTATCCCTTAACCCTAACCCCTAACCCTAACGCTAACCCCAACCCTAAACCTAACCCTGGCCCCCAACCCAGACTTAACACCTAACCCCTAACACTAACTCTAAACCTAACCACTAATCCCTAGCACCTGACCCTGACTCGAAACCTAACCCCTAACTCGAAACCCCTAACCCCAAACCTAACCCTAATTCTCACACTACTTCCATTCCCAGAGTGAAGCAAGCCTACAATACAGCCATGCCATGTGTGAGATGAGGCTCTGCCTGAGTCCTGCATGTAGGTTTTGTCCCAAGGCCCAGGGAATGATGTTGTGCTTTTGTGGTGACTCCGACCACACCCCTCTCACCGTAGATTAACCAGGTCCTGTGCCCTTAAACTGACCGCTAAATTTAAGCCCTACCACCAACCCTAACCTCTGACCCTGAACCTAAGCCCCGAGCCTAAAGCCCAACACTAACTCTAAACACTTACCCTAAACCTAATCCCTAACCCTAATGCTAACCCCTAAACGTAACTCTAACCACGAACAGTAAACCTAACCCTAACCTCTAACACAAACCCTAACACATAACTCTAACCCTAAAACTAACCCTAACCCTTAACCCTAAACCTAAACCCTAACCCTAACCCTTAACCTTAATCTTAACCGTTAACTCTCATGCTAACCTTTAATCCTAACCCTAATCCTAATCTTCAACCCTAAACCGAACACAACCCTAACCCTGTACCAAACCCTGACCCCTCATCTTAACCCTATCCGCAAACCTCAACCCCAAAACGAACTGTAACCGTTAAACCTAACAGTAACCTTAAACCGTAACCCTAATCTGTAACCCTATCCCCTCACCGTAACACTACACTTCATCCTGAACCCTAACCATAATCCTAACCCTAAATGTAATTCTCAGACTTCTTGCTTTCTTAGAGTTTAGAAAGCCTGCAATCCTCCCGTGCCATGTGTGAAAGGAGGCTCTACCACTGTGTCCAGCATGAAATCCACGGGCCCATACCCAGAGTCCGATACAGTGGGTTCCCGGTGACAATCCCAGCCCCCTAACCTCCCCCCAGCCTAATGCCGACAGGGCCCATGCGCTAAGCATAAATGATACCTTTAACAGATAACCCTAACCCTGAACATGGCACCTAACCCTGTTCCTATTGCTCCCCTTAACACGTAAACCTCACCGTGAGCCTAACTTTAACCTCTTAACGTAACGTTAATGCATAACCCATTCCCTGAGAACATCCCCTATCCCATAATTCTAACCCTATCTCCTAGTCATAACTGTAACACCTAATCCCTAACCCTAATTCTCCACCGCTAAGCCTAACCGTAACGCTGCCTACAACCCTAACACTGACAGGATCCCTTAGTTCTAACCCCAACGCTATGCCTAACAAAAGCCCTAACCCTTCACCCTTCACCCTAACCCCTAAGCATTACCCTAACCTTTAACCGTAATCCTAATCCTAACCATTAAACCTAACCCTAGCTCTTAAAGCTAACCCTAAACCTTACCCTCACGACTAGACCTAACCCTGACACTAACCTAACACCTAACCCTAACCATAACCCCTAAAGCTAACCCTAACCCTGAACCCTAAACCTAACCCTAACACTGAACCTTCACTATATCCCTAACCCCTAAGCCTAATCCTAACTGTTAACCCTCACCCTAACACTTAAACTGGACCATAACACTAAACATTAACCCTAACACTAAACTTTAACCCTAACCATAAGCCGAACACTTAACCCTAATCCTATCCCCTAACCCTAAGCCCTAACCCTAAACCTAACCCTAACCCCAACCCTAACCCTTAATCTTGACCCTTACCATTAACCCTCACACCAACCCTAATCCTAATCTTTAACCATAAAGCTAACACTGAAGCGTA